>NW_027176187.1:622500-822500 GCF_023055335.1 Clinocottus analis | reverse complement strand
GAATAGGAGTAGAATGGACACTAAACCTTTTTGCCATGGTCATTTCACAAGGTCATAAGAAAACGTGGATTGCTTTTAGATGGCGTCAACACACGTCAGTTGGGCCGTAAAGTGTGTTGTGCCAATCTAAAACCAGCATGGACATCTGTTATGGCCTATCATACTTTCTTTTTTACATACTTAAAAGGACAACCAGCTCCATGGGACTGCAAATACAGATACACTAGACTAGACGCAGTCGCCGTCATGGCATAAGTCAGTCCCCAATTTTCGGAAATTGGTTTCCAAGGATGTTAACCCGCTGTGACAGTTACATTGGCGGTACACATATGAATGCAGTTGGTTTTTGTGTGTGTTTTTTCCAATACAGTAACTAGAGCCCAAATGATAATATAGACGTACATTGTATAAACACATTTTCATGATAAATACACATGTCAGAACAAAAATGTCAATGTCCAATCTCCAAACAGCATCACTGTGTCAGTTTTGTTTACTGACAAGTTTATTTTACACTTTAACTGAGATAAGTGACACTTACCTGCAGGAAGTTTGTTTGGTCCAAATCTGGCTCTGTTTGTATAGGAAACAGTGTTGCATGCCTCTTCAACATTTCCTCTGTCTATGTCTTGGGATCTGAGGATGGAGAACTACAGTCAGCAAAGAAGGTTGGTACAACTGTTACACTGAATGGCATCCATCAGCAACTACCTCTATTTCCTGTTTTGGCGACCCAATCTTAACTTTAAAATGTAACATTTTTAGGGTGAATATTCTTGTATTTTTTCCCAAATATCATGTCGCCATACACAATAATCACATTATTGAAAGTATACGCTTAATGGCCCATATTCATGTTGTCCCGTCACTGCACAGGTAGTACAGGTCAATTATTTGTTGTCAGATCAAGAAACAGCTGATTAATTGTCCAATACATATCAAGAGCTTCACCTGTTGGTGAAGAGGTCAATTAATTGTGATGTAATGGTGGCAGCTGGGATTAAAAAAAACAAAACAGGTATTAGCAGAAACATACCCTTAAATCACATTAGCCTAATTGGGTACGGTAAACAGGAGAATCAACAATAACAGGAGGTAAATAAACTTATTGCGGGAGGCTCTGTGGATGTAACGAGGCCGACGGAGGAGTCCAAGTGTTTTGATGGCTGAGATTAACAGAGACACAGAGAAGTTGTTTAGTTTGAGGAGCTGCGAAGTGGAATATTGCAGAACCATGGCAGCCCGGGATGTGTTGACACACCTGCGGTCTTTGTCAATAGCCACAAACTTGATGCTCGGAGTTGGAGAAGTAACAGTTATCTCAGGAGGCAGGTGAACAGAGCAGAACAGTTAAAAGGCTGGATTGTCAGTAGCGACCAGCTGGCAAAGGACCACCTGGGCCAGCTAGTTGTCCAGGGAGTAGACAGTACCAGGAGAAGTGACAGGCACGTTAGCATAATAAACAACAGGCAGATGATCGGAGCAGGACAGCTGTGAGGCAATCCAAGAAATCTGCCTCCAAACAGTCGCATCAACAGGAGTATCCAGCAGGGAGCTGCGTCGCTTGAAATCAGTAGCCACCAGCTAGTGAGAGACTGCCAGCCAGATGTCCAGGGAGTAGACAGTAGCAGTTGTCCAGATAGTAGACAGTAGCGGGTGCAACAGGTAAGCAAACAAATCCAAAACAAAATGGCGCAGTAAAAAACTGAGAAAAATGGCTATGTAGAGTAAATAAATTTAACTACACTGATAAATAAATAAAAACAAACAAAAAATTATGTTAAATTATGAACAAGGTAGAAAATAAACAGAAACTGTGCCAGATCCACGTTGCCTCATGACTCGGGTCCTCATAATAATCCTTTAGATTTGATTTTGAATTCCAATAGGTCCTACTGCTCGAGTCCTAATCATGAGTATGCACAGGCTGCAAAGTGCGGTCAATATAAAGGGAATTAATGTTTGGTTTGAACATAAGGGCTCTGTGGTGTGGTGTTATTTCACATGTGTATATTGACCCTGTGTTTTATTATTCTTTTGATGCTTTTTTATTTTAACAGTAGAATCATATCATCATAACCCCCTAATTGCAAACATGATCCATTTTTATTATCATGGAAAAATCTTGTGCTACTCACAGATTGGCATGGTTGTCGGATGCCTCCACACAGGCCCTGCTGCCGAGGTCCCAACCACAGAAGGGGTCTCGGGCCAGAACACACTGGGGACAGGTCCAGTAGAAAGAGCAGTTGGCTGTTGGAACACTCACTACACCCTCTGATGTGCCAACATATATCATACCCTGCATTGAGATGGATCAAAACAATTAGAACAGTATCCCAAGATGATTTCACATGAACCTCCTCCCGAACACCACTGCAACTTCTTTGCACTGAGGCTTTATTTAAAACTATTATTCTACTATTTAACTACTAATGCTAAATTAATACACTGTCAAAAAAAATTAGTTAGGACTAAAATTAGGACTTTTTCCGGTGAGCGAGAGGGTCGCCTCCCTGTGCCTCCGGGTTGCGGGGAGTAAGGCTCTGACTGTTGTTTGTGCTTACGCACCGAACAGCAGCTCGGAGTATCCGGCCTTCTTGGAGTCGGTTGGAGGGGTCCTGGAGAGGGCGCCTCCTGCCGACTCTATAGTTCTCCTGGGAGACTTAACGGTCACGTGGGTAATGACAGTGAAACCTGGCGGGTGGTGATTGGGAGGAACGGCTTGCCCGATCTGAACCCGAACGGTGTTTTGTTGTTGGACTTCTGTGCTAGCCACGGTTTGGCCATAACAAACACTATGTTCGAGCATAAGGTGGTTCATAAGTGTACTTGGTACCAGAACACCTTAGGCTTAGGAACTGTGAACGTCTGGCTGAGGATCCTGTCCGGAAGGTCTTCAACTCCCACCTCCGGAAGAAATTTTCATGCATCCTGAGGGAGGTTGGGGACATGGAATCCGAGTGGACCTTGTTCAACGCCTCTATTGTGGAAGCGGCCGCCAGGAGTTGTGGTCGGAAGGTCGTCGGTGCCTGTCACGGCGGTAACCCGAGAACCCGGTGGTGGACACCGGTGGTGAGGGAAGCCGTCAAGCTAAAGAAGGAGGCCTTTCGGGCCTGGTTGACCCAGGGGTCTCCTGAAGCAGCTGACGGGTACCGGCAGGCCAAGAGGGCTGCAGCTGCGGCGGTCGCGGATGCTAAAACTCGGGCATGGGAAGAGTTCCGGGAGGCCATGGAGAAGGACTTTCGGTTGGCCTCAAATAGGTTCTGGCAAACCAGCCGACGGATCAGAAAGGGAAAGCAGGGTCTACCCCAGGCTGTTCTCAGCGGGGGAGGGGAACTGCTGACTCGGACTGGGGACATCGGACGGTGGAAAGAGCACTTTGAGGAACTCCTAAACCCGGTCAACATGTCCCCTGGGGAGGGGGCAGCGCCTGAAGACCTTGGGGTGGGTGCACCCATAACTCTGGCAGAGGTCACTAAGGTAGTTAAAGAGCTCCTTGGTGGCAAGGCGCCGGGGGTGGATGAGATCCGCCCTGAGATGCTGAAAGCGCTGGACATTGCTGGGCTGTCTTGGCTGACACGCCTTTTCAGTGTCGCATGGGGGTCGGGAACAGTGCCCATGGACTGGCAGACCGGGGTGGTGGTTCCCATCTTCAAAAAGGGGGATCGGAGAGTGTGCTCGAACTATCGTGGTATCACACTGCTCAACCTCCCGGAGAAAGCTTATGCCAGGGTGCTGGAAAGAAGGCTACGACCGCTTGTCGAACCTCGGATTCAAGAAGAGCAGTGCGGATTCTGTCCCGGTCGTGGAACAGTGGACCAGCTCTTTACCCTTTCAGGACTACGGGAGGGGTCTTGGGAGTTTGCCCAACCAGTCTACATGTGCTTTGTGGACTTGGAGAAGGCTTTCGTCTCTGTACGCCTGCAGTAGGAGTTGCGTTCGTATCCTCGGTAGTAAGTCAGACACGTTCCCGGTGGGTTTTGGCCTCCGCCAGGGCTGCCCTTTATCACCGGTCCTGTTTGTGACTTTCATGGAAAGGATTTCTAGGCGCAGCCGGGGGGCAGAGGAAATCCGGTTCGGGGGCCTCGGGATTGCCTCTCTGCTGTTTGCAGATGATGTGGTCCTGTTTGCCTCCTTGGACTGTGACCTCCAGCATTCGCTGGGGCGTTTTGCAGCCGAGTGTGAAGCGGCAGGGATGAGAGTTAGCGCCTCCAAATCTGAAGCCATGGTTCTCTGCCGGAAACCGGTGGATTGCTCCCTCCAGGTGGGGACAACATGCCTGCCCCAAGCGAAAGAGTTCAAGTATCTCAGGGCTCTTGTTCACGAGTGAGGGTAAGGTGGAGTGGGAGATCGCCAGGCGGATCGGTGCGGCTGAAGCAGTGAAACAGGAGCTGTACCGGTCCATCTTGGTGAAGAGGGAGCTGAGTCGGAAGGTGAAGCTTTCCATTTACTGGTCGGTCTACGTTCCAACCCTCACCTATGGTCACGAACTCTGGGTTGTGACCGAAAGAATGAGGTTGCGGATACAAGCGGCCAAAATGAGCTTCCTCCGTAGGGTGGCCGGGCTCAGCCTTAGAGATAGGGAAAGGAGCTCGGACATCAGGAGGGAGCTTGGAGTCGAGCCGCTACTCCTCCGTATCGAAAAGAAGTCAGCTGAGGTGGTTCCGGCACCCATTAGAGGTTTTGCAGGCACGTCCAACTGGGAAGAGGCCCCGGGGAAGACCCAGGAAACGCTGGAGGGATTATATCTCCCGGCTGGCCTGGGAATGCCTCGGGGTCCCCCAGAACGAGCTGGAAAATGCTGCGGGTGAGAGGGAAGCCTGAGTCGGTCTGCTGGGTGTGCTGCCACCGCGACCCGACCCTGGATAAGCGGCGGAAAATGGATGGATGGATGGAGGACTAAAAATAAGTAAATTAATAATAGTAACTATAACTATGTAAGCCTAAGTAGGAAATGCACAGCCTGCCACCGAGCACAGGATATGTTTTCAGATTAAACCTGAGACTAATAGTCAACAATCAAGCGGTAAATATTACAACTACACAGAATATAAGATGTAACTGTTGTCTGTGATGTGTTTCCCATCATGCCTCATGCTACTGTGGCCCCCGGCTGTGGTGAGATAATCATTGACCATGTGTGCATGACGTCAGTGCAAGTCGGGATTAAGTCGAACGCAAATTGCACGGCGGTTATTGATTATGCACATGGCTGGCTCAACTCAAATGACAGGTAAGTGTGGAAGCTGAACTGTGACAGGAAGGAGTTCTTTGTCCTCTGCACTATGTGGAGAATGTTTATTTGTGTGTGAGATATTATTGTAATATTGTATGGATGCAAAGAGTACACAATCTAGTGTTGCTACCTAATTCATGCAATTTACTTACTTAAGAAAAAGCAGAATTGTGGCATGACGTCTTATTGTTGCATGTTACTTATTTATAAATTAATGTTTGTGGACAGAGAAATGTGGCCTCAATTATAATTACATTTTCTTCTTCCTTTTTTGCTTTTTATGAGGCATCTAATCTAATTTATGTCCAACAGAAATGTATTTTATCTACACTGAATACATGTGAGGAAAAGCAACCGTTTACAATATCTCTATATTGATTGGAATACATATTTTCATTTATCTTTCTTGCAGAACGACACAAACTCATTCCTACTTTCAATAAATCTCTCAAAGGAACATCTTGTCTGGAATGCATTCCTACCAGCCATAACTTATACACACCAGTAGAATTATACTGTCTTACCCATACAGTTTTTGTATTGTAAGAACAGTTTTCAGAACAAGAACATACAGTATGTACTGTATGTAAGTACTATGTACTCTTTACCAGCAAATGGTTGTGTGTTTCATCGCGCAGAGTAAAACTGAACGGCTGATCTGAGCTGCGCCTCCGTCTCTCTGTGGCCTGTGTTCTGCAGTACACTGCAAGAAAACCCTGGTTTGCAGGTGGGTAGTGTGTTGTCTAACACACTACCCACTCTTTTTGCAGCGTAGGTGGGTGGGTCCTTATGGATTTCATTAGGTAGTTTCACACAAAATGTCGATAGACCCCTAAATCCCCAAATCAAGGTGGAGCTAAACAAAAAGTCCACAGGCCGAGAGCTCCTGTGAGAGTTGCGTAGGAGCTCACAGAGCAAGGGGATGGGAACTCCAGAGTCTGGCGGATACACCAACATCTGATTCTTCGCGGATTCGCTATTAATATTTACAAAACCTAAACATTGTCAAGCTCGAACCCGTGCTTCAAGACATAATAAGGCATTATGTTGTTAACATAACATACTGCTTTGTATTGGTATCTTGAAAGTATCTAGTCAAATATGTAATTATGAAATGTGTACCTTGGGTATGGAGAGCTTCAGGCTCTTGACAAGTTGAGGCTGTTTAAAAACCTGGACCTCCTCTATGATATGGGCGCCACTCTGTAGCAGGACAGATTTGTGTAGGTAACCAGACTCTGAAACAAACAAAATTTGTGAGGTCACATTTTTACAACAAACTTGTATGTTGATGAACAGCAAACATGGAATTCATAGTTGTCGCATTTTGATGGTAACGTGTTGTCTGAAATGCCAAGAGTTCCCAGATAAAACATCAAGATCACATAAACTACTGTTGAAAAATTAAGAATCTCCTGCCTACCATCGGTTTACTACTCTACATGTTTGAATGGTATTTTATACTTTTAGGTATACTTTAGGTCTCGCTCACGAGTGAGGGTAAGGTGGAGCGGGAGATGGCCAGGCTGATCGGTGCGGCTGTAGCAGTAAAACAGGCGCTGTACAGGTCCGTCTTGGTAAAGAAGGAGCTGAGCCGGAAGGCAAAGCTCTCCATTTACTAGTCGGTCTACATTCTAACCCTCACCTATGGTCATAAACTCTGGGTCGTGACCAAAAGAACAAGCGGCCGAAATGAGCTTCCTCCGTTAAGTGGCCAGGCTGGGATCATCTCTAGCCCACTACGGATAAAGGATGGATAGTATCTGCTATTTAACTAGCACTTGGAAGACCCCAAAGCTTATGCACACCTGCTACTTGTTGATTTTAGCGCTGCTTTTAATACACCTTTGGCACATCTGCAAATCTAGGAACTGAAACTGCTATCCTCAGCGTACTACACAAAAAACATGTCCTTTAGTCTATTTCATTGAAAAAGAGAGTTTCTATCTCATTTTAAAAGTCAGAAAGTCATTCTAAAAGTCAGAAAAACTGAAGGGATGATACTGTATGCTCAGTCAGTGGTCATATGTGGTGAACTAATCAATCAGATCTGCTCCTATAAGGGCCTTGGCATCACTTAGACAACACAGTTAGCTAGTGGGACCATGTTGAAAGCTTGGTTCTCTTTTACAGCAGGAACTATACTTTTTATGCAGCCTCTGGGTACAAGAGATGTATCAGAGGATTATGTTTGTATTCTAGCAGGAGAGCATAGTCGATATGGCATGGCAGCATGTAAGGCAGGGGTGTCAAACTCATTTTAGTCAAGGGGCCACATGCTGCCCATTTTTAACCTTAAGTGGGCCGGACCAGTAAAATCACAGCATAATAACGCATAATTAACGACAATGTTTCTCTATGTTTAAATCGTTGGTGAAGGTTTTTAGATGATAAACTCTATTTTAAGGTCTTTCAACAATTAACTAGAAACATAAAGACCAAAAATTCAGACATCGGCCCTCTGTTTATCTGCCTGGGCTCTCCTCTGCAGATTCCCTCGCTTTGTGACGCGTTTGTGATGCTACTTTCATGACGTGATCCATGTTTAACGACTTCTAACACAATAATATCAGTGCTCACATCAATTGTGACTGTGGATCAATGGTTTGCATGTCCGTCTTATAAGCAGAGGATCAGAGGTTTGAATCCCAGCTCTGCTAATTTTGGCCTAAAAAAATAATTATATATTTATATATAATAATATTATTTTTTAAATTTTCTTCTGTTGGATTGGACACCCTGGCGGGCCAGACTGGGCCCTATGGCGGGCCGGATCCAGCCCGCGGGCCATGTTTGACACCCCTGATGTAAGGCAATCTCTGGACTGAATGAACAGTCTCTCCAGTCCATGTATGAGCAGTCTGTTCTCAGGCAAGCACAGAGAGCATTGTCTGATCCATCCCATAATCCCCTCAAACTTTTGCCCTCTGATAGTAGGGGCAGAGTACCCAATGTTAACTCAACTGTTTTCAAAACAAATGTATTCCTACCTCAATAAGAATTAACTGTGTGGTATGATGAGAGGGGTTGTGCAATATGTTGGTTGTTCTTATGTTGTGTAATATGTGTAATTATGATAATTTAAACTTCTGTTTTTGTATTATATTACTTGGCAGCTTTAATGATATGTCATGTGTCAAAACATGTGAGCAGCATTTGAGTCAAGACAAATTTGCCTACAGAGACAAATAAGTCTATTGTTTTGTATTGAAGAACGTCCAATTAAAACTCTATTCGACATGCAACCTTTTTATACTTGTTTTCTTTGCTGGATTATTTTATTTATTTTATATTGTTGTTATATTTATTGTATTACACTTTATATATCTTATATATTTACCATTTCTTTTCTACCTTTATGTAGCGTTCCAGCAAAAGCATTTTACCAGAGTGACAAACATTTTGAGATGCTTCCTGGCCTACCTGTGAGCAGAAACAGGACAGTGTAGCCTCTGTTGTTGGCAGCCTGGACTCTCTGGACAGTCAGATGGCTGTAGTGGTGCTCAGCAGATACCAGAGTCAGACTTCTTCCAACTGGCCGCACACTGTCCTCTGCTAGGAAGTTTTCTTTGACAAAGCGCAGGGCGTTGTCAGACGCGTTGTGCAGTCCACACTACCACACAAAAAGGCAGTTTGACAGTAACTTGAACACAATTATATCGGGGTTAATTGAGCCAATTTGAGTCTGTACAACTTGGATCTGACTAATTAAGGCCACAATTAGTCATTAATTCAACTAACATGAATCAAGAAGAGAATTTTCATATTATCCGAACTGGAGGTTTGTTTACCTCTTGACGCGTCTTACCTATTTTTAGTGATCTTATCTTTTTCTCAGATTTAAGCAATTCAGAGTTGCTGTACTGTTGTAGTAATAAACTCAGGTCTTTGGCTAATCTTAAATCAAAACTTCAAATACATTTGAATGTGAACTCAAATTGTTAGAGATGAAGCCAGTAATATCTGCCTAAAGGGCGAAATATATTCTTGCAACTACAACTGCGGCTGGCCACGCAGTTGGATTGACGGACTCGTTTTGGTTTAAAGTTCTCGTGCCTTTTCCATACTCCAGAACAGTAGGTGGCGCAACGACCATTTAGAGTTGACCTGCACACCGACGTTCACCGATATCTCCCTCCAGGAATTCACCTCCATCTGCGTGTCCTTATACTCAGTCAAAGACGAGTTATGTAAATGCTCATATTTGTGGACCTCTTCAGCCAAACGTTCTTCAACGGGATCCATTGTTCCTGTTTCTGCTTTGGCTTTTAAAAACAGTGGTATTATGCTATGAAACCGGAAATGCGAGACTCAGAAAGGATGCGGTTAGCGGACCAATCACAGTCTTGCGGGCTGCGAACGGCTCGCGTAGCTTTGACGGATAGTCAGAAATTTTGGCTGATGGGACTACGCAAGGGGCCCTTGCGTGTCTTGCGTCTCTGCGTAAAACCCAAGTATAAATGACCCTTAAAGTGTCTCATTGATTTACGGTCCAAAAGGAACAGTGTCTCCAAAAGGAGATTAATTGGCAGCAATGGAATAAAATATTAATACCTCTGTTTTATTTAGTGTATTATCACCTGAAACAAAGAATCATTATGTTTTCCTTTTATATTTTTCATCTCCAAAGGGAGCGTGTCTTTCTCCATCTTGCACTACCACAAGAGCCTTTTGCGTTTATGTTATCTGAAGTTAGGGATGCGTTCCGAAACCTGGTATAAAATGGGCCCCGGTGCTTAATAATTAAAGACAGTCATATTTATAAGCCCCGACGTTACTTGTGTTTTTAGTACTTTTTAATATTACGGCGTCATTTGATATCACGCTGCAGCGCGCATGCGCACATTTGCTTTGCTCTTTCTGTCAGGCTAAGCTCTGCCAACACACCCCGCTGTGCTGAAGTATAGTTAAGCTGACGGCAACTACGCTTCTAACTGTACCTGCACTCAAATATTTGAGTAAACAGACAATACTTCATCAATACAACAGTGAACATGTAATCCAAAGTTAAAACATAATTCAATCAGCCACCAGCACTATGTTTACGCAACCTTTTTTCTTTGTGAACTTCCCCCGGACAGGACGACAAAAAACAGGAGGAATGACTGGAACTGACTGATCTCTGTATATATGTACACAGCAAGAATCAATTGTTCAATCTCTGGTCTCTGTTCTTGATTCTTTATAAACTTCACTCAGAAATTGTATTTATTTTGTTAACATTTAGCATTTGTTTCCAGTGAGATTTTAATGACTTTATACTGTGCTGCTCTGTCAACAATCTGGCTGTCTCCTGATCAGAGTTCTCGTAGTTTTGACCACAACACTCTTTATAGAAACCTAAATATATCAAATGTTATAGGATGATAGCCTACGTGAGACTGTAGGCTATTATCAGCTCTACGATCAGGAGAGAGCAAGGCATTTCCTATCATGCCCTGGGACTTAAGGTGGTGGTGAGTAGCTAGCTAAATGCCTGGCGCTAAAAACTGCAGCCACCTCCTGACCTCATGAGGTTACCATTGCCCATAGTGTGCATGATGTCAGAGTAAGTCAGGGTCACCAATCTGACTGGTGTGCATTAATTATGCACCTATTGACGGCAGTGGCTGTCCGCCAGGGCCTGCTAAGCCTTCACTGCTGGCCTAAACAGAATCATGAAGTTATAGCTATTTCGTTATAAATAAAATGTATAATACACTACATGTATCATAATTATTTTTCCCTATTAGCTTCTTTTCTCATTGCACAGCTCCTGTCTTCCTCTGTTGCTCTGCTTCCAGACTGCTCATCCAATCACATTTTCTGTATGAAATAGAGAGCGGGTTAAACTACATGGAGACGCCTTCTAGCATTATGGCCCAGTGTTTCACCAGAGTGGCTGTAGGTGGCGGTAATGAACCTTTTGTTGGACGCATCCACCTTAAAAAGAAGCTATAAACTATGATCTCAGGCTGAAGCTTGAGAAACGGACTTAATTCCATGAATCTTAAAATAAAAGTTGGAAGTAAGTCTGCTGGAGTTTTTTTTTCCTTTAGCTTAAGAGCTAATTTCTGGTGAAAAAGCTCCAGGTACCACAGCAGAGAACTGATTTCTCAATAAAAACATTGCATCAAGCCACTGAGGCGTCGCCGGGCGCTGAACACGCAGGTAGAAAATCCACGGCCCGCCACAGCTTGACGATAATCAATTCTGCTAACGATTCAGGCCTGGCTCACCTCGAATGAATGTAATAGTCCACCGACAATAATATTCAGCCTGTTTCATTGTCAACATCCATTGTTGCTTTTGCATTTGTGTTGTGGCTTTTGCATTTGTTCAACACTTCTTGGCTCTATATTGCTATAACTGCTGCACAACATATTTTCCATCACATCTTAAAGTTCCATTCCCAAATCAATTAGAGGTGACTATTTACCTCTCCTGGATTTGCAACCTTGTCTTGAACCCGTGTGCTCCACTGCAATGTGTCCCGGTTCAGAACTTTGTAGTTACCAGTGAAAACTGATTTGATGTCATTTAGGCGAAATGAACATACTGCTGATCGTCCAGAATTGACAGACCTAGTTAATAGAGAAAAAAAGACAATATGAATGAGAGCAAATGATGCACACAATAGAGTAATCTATGTGTAGATAACTATGAATGACAGGTCATTGGCAAAGCCACCTGCTCTAGCTCCGGTACAGTATATATTATCCTCAAGGTGCACATTGTCCTCAATAGAATGTTGTCTATTAGATGTAGTAGTGTAAGAGGGCCTCTGTATCTTCCTTTTGTGTGTCCTCCTAGAGTTTCTACAACACACAAGATGCTGTACGTGACAGCACAATTCCCACGTTGAACTATTCTTTCAGTGTTTTTTTCAGACGTCAGAATTTTAGGTTTCTTTTTTGCTTCATGCACCTCATCTCTCCACTATGCAAGATGTATTCTACCCATATTTGGCACCATTGGCTTCCTTCCTTGTTTCACAATACCTTACCCTAACATCATATTTAACGAGGTTCTTCAAAATTATAAATCCAATGTTTACGCTTAATTTTTCATAATTTTTTTATAACGTTTTGTAAAAATGTAGTTAATAAATTTTAATGTGATGACAAATTATTTACAAGGGTCTCATTTATAAAGCAGTGTGTTCCTCCTATTCAACATTGAACGTTGAGAAGGAGATGCACGGCAAAAAACATTTTCCACCTGCCAGTGTGCTTGTTCCTTTTGTAAATCCCAAATCCACCGGTAAATGTGTGCCGCTGGATTAGCCACATATTCCGCCTTTTACACGCCCACATTCAACCATAAATAGTCAATGCAGAGTTATTGATGTTGATGCATAGAAATGAGCCGGCTGATCATTATGGTTCATGATGGTGAATCACTGCAACTACCCAGTGGAAGACCAAGAAAAGCATATTTTTTGTCACATCATTGAATTGCTTGTCGATGAAGGGATCCCGGAACAGAATTTATGCATTTATTTACTAATGTTTTCATATGGCATTATGATTATGACCGATAACGAGGATATGATCGTCCCAGAGCTGTCACTGACTTAATTTCCACACTTTGCTAATTTACACAATCAGTTAGTGGAGGTGGCGAAGATTTCCCAGGTGAGATGACTGAAGACTCCAGTGAGCCTGATACTCTGTTTTGAGATGTACACAGTATACTATCTGTCCCCAGAGAACAGACCATCATTTAATGAAGTAAGTTGGTGTTCACTGCAGCAATTTTACTTACAAACACATATTAAACTAAAATCATGTGAAATATGCACAGCAGTAGAAAACTAGTATTGCTCTGTTCTGAATTTCTTTGACACTATACAACATTATCTCACAGATGATAATAATTTCATCAGCTGCTTCACAGATGACCACGAGTGTCGGAAGCCGGAGCTCTCCTCTGTGCAGACAGCAGATGAAATATAAAGCAAAATTTGATTTGAGGTTTGAGTTGGTTTGTATAATTATACGTATAATTATATATCATTATGCGTATAATGATGCCTCTCACAGTTTTAGCATTAATTCACCTTTTTACCATCTGCGTCACTAATTTCCTGCTTATCCAAAGTGTTCATATGTATGGATCGGAGTTTCCGCACATGTGCGCATGCTCTCCCATCAAGTTTATTTTTGGAGATCACAACTTAGGCATGAGAAGTGGCGTATGCCTCCTTCAGATCCCGTTTTGTGCACCCACACATTGGTTATAGATGAGACCTCAGGACTTTCACAAGTCACAGCTGGTATGAGACACTGGCTTCATGCCAAATAAAGTGCTGGTAAACACAAAGTAACACCAACCGCAGAATATAATGACGCTGAGGTCACTGTAGGTTAAGGTAATGTGCATTAGCTGCTGTATGGATCATTGCCCTTTAGTTAACTGACCACTGGGAGGTGAAGATGCCATAAAAGAGTGTGTCATCTGCAGGGGCTCCCTCTGCTGGTAGAAGGGTGTCTATGTCCTGGATCACATTGTAGGGCAGCTCATTGTCAGCCTGGCACAACAGCTGAGCTTTGGCAAATGTGGTCCAGCGTCGCTGCAGGGTCCGCTGACCTCCAACATCACTCTGACACAGGAGAACGGGAAAAGGCATCAAGTACAACACACCAACCTCTGTTTTAACCGACAGAGGCGTCATGAAGGCTGTGACTAAAGCCCGCTGACAGACGTGGCTCTTTTACAGTGTAAACAAATAATTATTGTTGAACCCTGACAGTCTTTATGATAAATGTATGCATTAAATAGATGCATGTATACAAAATGTATGATTGTGTGAGCATAAAAGTGTATAAAATATAGGTATATGAGAATAGAACATATTCATGTACTTCAGCTGTGAATCATATAACATGTCTAGACCTCTATTGACTTTAGTTCATACCCAAAAGAACATTTTAAATACAAGATAATTGTAAATTGTATGTGCCCCTGAAGAACAAATGTTTGTGTGTATAAGTGGTTCCTGCATAAGGCCCATTGTTTTACCCTTACCATGCAGATCTGAGAGACACGAGAAACAATAAATTTGTCCATGAAGTCATACTCTCTGCCCACTTCACTGAAGAAGAAGTAGATTTTCTCCTCATCAGGAATGAAACTGGAGCGGATGAAGGTTGGATCTATAGCAAACAGATGGTAAAGTATTGCCAAGATTTTAAATTGGTGGAAATATGTCAAATTATTCAATGTTGCAGTTTATCCCCAAGTTTGTGCCTGTGACACATTGAGCCCACGTAAAGGAGAATATCAAGGACATGTCAAAGTTGCCATAAAATCTACAGTAAAAAGGGAATGTAGTCGAGGCATTTTGAACTGATCAGTATCAACTTTCCTTTCTGTCTCTCCTCCACTTCACAGGACTTTGTGAGTCCTGACTCGACAAAACACCACACACCATCAACAATGGCCAAACGCCAGTGGCGGGCTGTCAGGACCTGCTAAGCCTATGCTGGCCGAAACCAAATCACAAAGTTTAAATGTAAAGCTAATCGCCGCGCATCAGCTGTTAAACAGCAGGCGTAGGTCAAATATCCACGGCCCGCCACTGCCAAACACAGTACGAGACCATTTATTGATGTTATTTAGCTAATTTATGTGCACTGGATTTCAGCTAGAGTTATTGTAATCTATGGTACATATTGTTCCAGCACAAACACGATGACCACCACACTCACCATACATTCAACAAAAGCACTGTGAGCAAAAAAAACAATAATAGTAATTTATTATTGTAATCTGTGTAAAAGATCTGCAGACAATGAAAATAAACACTTAAGAGAATACAGTTCATTCAAGTAACTTAGAGAAACACTTGAGGACACTTTTAAAGGGGGAGGGAATTCCCTCAGAAGTACAGCTGCAGGGAAATAGAAGTTTGTTTTTGTTGTTTTAGTCTCTATTTTCAGTTTGCGGAGTTCATATCCCTCACATGCTCCCCCAAATCAAGAACTAAGCAATTCTCAAATGCTCATCAACTAGTCTTAAACATGTTTAATCTTTAACACAAATATCATCCCAAATGCTATGACTACCATACGTTTCCTTAAACCGACAACACACTCACCCTCCAGCCATCCTAATGTATCATCCAGCTTCAGGTCCACACGCCGGCCCTCACTGAGGTGCCGGGAGATGACCGGCCGGTTCCCTCTGTAGTCTGCCACTGTGCCCGTATAAAGCTCTCCGTCTGAGAAACAGAAGACCATTTAGCACAGTACTGAAGAAACACACTGAATATGACAACAACGGTAAGTCATTTAACATGAACAGTTATTGGTTTGAGGCTGACTGACATCTGGGAACATCTGTATGACAACCTGGCAAACCCTAACACATCAATATGACAACGTGGCAAAAAAAAGTTTAGATCAGTGATAGCTTTGCAGACAACATTTCATTTTCCCCTCTAACATGAGGAATCTGTCTTTGCTGCATTTAATTATGTCATCCTTCATTTTTAAAATATAATGACTCACATTTAACTAATAATCGAGCATAAAAGTCCAGACCTTTCATTCCACTAAGTTTGAGTCAACTGATTAGTCCGGCATTGTGTCATGAAACATTGATTTCTCGATTGAAAAGGTTACCAGCAGGGGGCGTAGGGGCCGGATTACCAGCGGTTTGAACTTCTTGTCAGCTGTGCTTCGAAACCAAGGAATAATAATACAAATAATGGAGCCCACTGCAGACACTGGGTCTTTCTCATTTTAAGATCATGTGTCCCACCGGAAATGCATGCGGAGGAGGCAAGGAAGAGAGGACAGGAAACAGGAGACGAAGCAACAGGCAGTTAAAAAATGATACATGATTACTATCTGATAGAAAAATGTACTCAACACCTGGTGGTAATATCATTCATCAGGACATTTATTCATCGGAAGGAAGGAGCAGAAAAGAATTACACAACATGGTATGTCAATTGTGCATCCTGGACTGCTCAAAGAAACCGTGCACGGAAATTTTCCCGTGCCCATTGTAAGTCCTTGCATGCCTCATTCAGACAATCTTTTGGCATAAAGTACGCAGTCTTTCTAATTTTTTAACCGAACGACGCAGTTTCTTGACTGAAACTCCTTCGTAACAGACCATGGCTTTGTTTTATTTTCATTTTTGTTGCAGATTCCGATTCTATAGGTCCTAATCTTTTCAAAAAGGTGTCTTATTGACCACTCGACAAGGCATTTTTGGGAGAATCTGGCTCATATCATGCTGAATGTTCATACTGAAGATCAAAATATCTTTTAAAAGTGATTTTTTTTGCAAATTTAAAAATTGCGAAGACTTTGCTGAACAAATACATACAATAAACACAAGTATTGGAATTAATTTGGGTTTCCTACGACGACTCAAACACAAGGAAAAACACTCAAATGCAGGGAAAAGGAGGTCTGGAGCCAAAATTGGTTACGCAGTTTTCAACGGTTTAAGCACTCGACATGGTCTTAAAATTTGCGCAGGAGGATTTTCATGCACGGTTTATAAAAGGTTAAACATGACTACAAGGCTTCATGCTGTCCAAAACACTGCTGCCACTTTCTTCCTCATTTTTGCTTCACATGCTTCTTGTCCGTTTTAGAGTTGATTCTATAAAACTCAATGCGGTCTTTTAAATTATTCTTTCAACTTGAACCAAAGTGAATAGGTTCCTCTTGCAGATGTGGTATCGCTGCATTACCTACCTACAATGATAGCAGTGTTGCGTTGGTACGGGTCATAGGGGCAGCGACCTCTTCCTTCATCAGCCTGGAGGCTCATCGTTAACGTCTCGGAGTTCTGGAAAGAAAGAGAGGAATTAGTCAAGCTGTCATCGTCCTTAATAAAGATGTACTGAGAAATCACTTTGCAGCAACTCACTGCTTTTACAGAAAATATCTTTGCAATGGAAATTGTTGAAATCCTTAAACAGAGAGCACTATCATACTGTCACAATGTTAAACAAAACACATCAAATGTCTGTGGAAACCAACTTACAATGTAGGTGCAGCGTGGACTGAAGGCAAACGTTCCACAGGCATAGATGTGGGTGGTGTTCAAGAACTGCAGGACACGAATGTAATTGGGGCAGTCGGCCTAGAAAGAAAACAAAGGAAATCAATTCAGATGTTCAGTAAAACCAAAAAGTCCAGCAATAATTGGATAGAGTAAATCTGTAGTCAAAGTAGGCTTAATACTAACTGAAAAGTTATGACACGTTGCTAGAACGTAAACATAAATTTCCTTGTGTTTATTCTGCTCATTTAAGGAAATTTAAGCGGTTGCTATATATTACTGTCAACTTTGACTTGTTTGCTTGGTACCAAAAACAAAAGTTAACAAAATAACTAGGGCTGGGCAAGTTAACGCGTTATTATCACGTTAACTTTTTAATCTATTAACGGCGTTAATTATTTGATCATGCGTTAACTGCATTTTTTGGGGGGGGAGCTTTTACTTTGAAGGCGATTAGTGTATGTGCTCGCTCCCGCTTCCGTAGCCTTGCCGGACGATTTGCCGACTTAAGCCGGACGCGAAAGCACGTATTGTTTTGTAGTTTATGTCCTTAACGAGCACCGCGCGAGCGAGTCGCCTCACAGATCTTCACAAGCACTCAGTCTACCTGCAGCCTCGCTGCAAGCTCAGCGTCCGGATTGAACATTAATCGCGCAAAGCTGCCGCTAATACCTGTAGGCTGTCCTTCACATCTCCACCTCATTCAACCAGACGTCAGTGCACTTGTTCAAGTCAACACAGACTGGACTTTTCCCACTGAGGAAGAAACACTGAACTGAAAACATGAAAATTACTTATTGCTTTTGTATAAAGTGAATCAATTGCTGGTCTTTAACATCTTTAAAAAGGTAAGAAACAGACTAAACATGGACCAAAGAAGGAGTGGTTTGTCCCTCACAGGGACCCTTACTACTGAAAATGGACCAAAGAAGGAGTGGTTTGTCCCTCACAGGGATCCTTACTACTAAACCTGTTCATAAAAAATAAATAAAAAAGATGTATAAACTATACATGTATGTATGTTAACTTGCTGTTGCTCCAGAGTACTGTTATATGGTTCCGATAACATTACTTTAAAATAAAAGCTGCAATACACTAGTTTTTACTTCATTATTGAATTTGGCGCATAATGCGATTGATCGCAGAAAAATCATGCGGTTAATCAGTTAATTTTTTCAACTTTGCCCAGCCCTCAAAATAACTGGATAAGTTAACAGCAACATTACAAATCAACTATTTACCATTTTCTTGCCTTTCATGGAACATTGCTCAATGTCTTTCTCTGAAGGGCTCCAGTCCAGCTGAAAGAAGAGCAAGACATTTACTGCTGAGGTAGAGTTGAACACCAAATATGGGAAACTAATGTATCTATGACAAACAGAGGATTTTATATACTGTACATCTTCTCATCTGACAACAAAACTAGTGTTTCTATTGAAACTGCAGTGACTTGAAGACAAAGTGATGTGTAATCCTAACTATTACAACTACACTTCTTGCATTTAGTTTGCTTCATTTATTTTTTTCGAACTTCCAACACAATCAATGCTTGGGAATAAAAATTGTGTTCTCAGTAACAGGAGAGCTATTCAACTGCCTCATCAACTTACACTTTAACTGCTGTCACCCATTACATATCAACCCACATTTAACTATTTCTATTCGTCAAACTACAATGGGTGACCAGGAAGAGTAGACTATTTGAGGATTCAATCTAAGAAGCCTGATTTGACTGTTAATCGTGAGTTGAACTGTTGACAGGAAAATAGGGTAATGAAACAAAGGAGCAATCATCATTCATAAATAACATCATGACCATTTAAAAAAAGACCTGACCTACCTTTATTAATCTGAACACTCATATAAGACCATACCACTATCAGAAATGTATTTAAAATGTATGAACAATGAACAAAAATCTGCTTGGGGAGGCATGTAGAAACAGCTATTTGAGCCGCTATAACAGCTTTATGCTGCTTGCGCTCCTTTGACTGTCCCTTTTGCTTCCCTCTTGTGTCCCTACCGTCTGTAGAATTATCAACAGATGGGGAATTGTAATTCGGACGGAAAGTTTAATTTACAACCACTAAGAGCAAGCAGGATAATAACCTGCGTCTTTCTATTGATCTGCACTGTGTGGGTACCTTCCCCAGCGCCACACTACACAATGCTAATGCAAGAAATCATAGCAGAATCTGTTCAGTTTCGGTTATATATTGCTGCAATAAACCAAATCAACTCAGACGACGTCTGATTCAGAAGCTAGATACAGTCAATATAGGTTCAGTGAAAAGCCATGGTTGACGAGAAAAAGAAATGGTAGAAAGAAACGTTGTCAAAAATGCTTTGAACTATTACCCAAATAAAACTCAAAAGATCCCACGGAAAAACAAGCGCAAGCCAAAAATGTATATGCACTCTCTAGCACTTTATTACGTATTAGTGTTTACATCTCTCCATCAGAGCTGACTTGTCAAGTGAACTACTTCCATGGTGTGGACTTCACTGTTTATGCTCTCTCTCGCTTTCTCTTTTGCTGACAATTCACTTGGCAGTTCAGCTGCTTTCATCTCCTTTCTTTGTGTAAAAAATATAGCATTGAGTAATTTAAGTTCCATGAATTCAAAATCTAAGAAAAGTGACTATTAACGTATTGATTTTTTAACTTTCGGTAAGTGGTTGCTCCCCCACCTTACTCCTCATTATGATGGCATCCTTGTAGCTAACATCCAGCGCTAAGACAGTATCCCGGGCTCCTACATACAGTGTGTCTCCATCCTCACTGAGCAGCAGGGTTGTGGTGTTGCTGACATCATGGCTACTGAAGCGGGTGAGATGTCTCCCAGGAATACCTGTTGTTTTCACAGCAATAAACACTGGGATTAGGTTATTTCATTCAATTCAGAACCACAGAAAATCAAAATATCCACATGTAAGCAGCCTGTATGCAAACTGCTCATTTGCGAACAATGCATTGTCCACATGTCAAACACCCTGCATATGTCACAGAAGTGCAATGTGTTCATATGTTCTGGTACATCATTATCAGTCAATGATCAATAACACAGACAAACAGTATTACCGTTACAAATAAAATATATGCAAGTTTATAAATAAAATATATGCAAGTGCATATACAATACCTTGTATGCACATTATTACATCTTACTGACTCTGCTCTGTGTTATGATGTAGATTGTTGCTGGCACCAATTCCAGAGGTGAGAAATCTTGCTTCATCGGTGTAAAAACTGCTGTGCAGTGTATTTGTGTCTCTTAGGCCTTTCAACTAAATCTGCTGATTTGTTTTTCCTCTTCTCACCTGTACCATGATCACAAACACGGTGCTATCATCAGTCTACTTTATACAACGTCATTTCTAGTACCCTCTTTCATTTACTCAACCTGCACTGTTAACAATGCTATTTTTAAGTATGTTTAAGTTTGCCAACAGGATACATTTTACTCACCCATAGGAAAGGAGACTCTGGGTGTCAGTTTTGTCAGACATGGGCTCAGAAAACCCAGCAAGGCCACAGTGAGGGGCAGCAGGCTGGGATTGTCCATTACAGCAGGAAGAAGTATCTGAATCTGATCTTAATTACATCTGAGGTCAGAGGTCGAGCACTCGGCCTAACGTCATCCAGAGGGTCAAAGACTTGTTAGGAGGGGTGGAGATTGTAGCTTTCTACGGCAGATCATCGGTGGATCTAAGACAGGCACACAGACAGAGAGACGGACAGAAAGACCGTCTGGTGAGTTTTGGATGCAAGAATATTGTCAGATTGGACATTTTTGTTACAGCGTTCCCAATGGTAAATTTCCATGATCAATTGGTTGGTGGTGATCAATGTGACACAGGACACTTTTCTCCTGTTCAAAGAATGGATTTAAACCTTCTGTTTGTGTCAATGCACAAAGTGATGATCCATTGTGATTGGTTCCAGGGTGAGGCTGAGCTCGCTGAGATTTGGTTGGTGCACATGTCTGGGCAAAAGGCGTCACCTGTGCCACTGCTGAGATCAGAACTAGCAGAGAAGGAATGTGATTTTCCTGAGGTGTTTACAGCCTGGGCAGTAACGTGTACAATGAAAACTTCAAAACCTTTGTCTCAGTCATATAAGGAAAACGTTGCCGGGAAATTCTCGCTGCCTCTGTCTAATTTTCTTGTGTCAGTACCTTGTAGTGACCTGGTTGCAGCGCAACAGGCTGATCCTCTTTGGAGAAGTGGTTTCAATAGGTTGGCCCTGATGCTAAGGTGCTGGACAGGGCATCTGTCAGTGTTAAAAGTGACTCACAATGAGTTGGGGGACTCTGTTGTGAGGAAATCATATGACCGGATATAAAAAATTTTAAAAAAAAATTAAATTAAAAAAAAAAGGTATTTCTTGATGTCTTTAAGTGTATTAAAACATGTCATATAATCCTGCAGTCTCCTAATCAAACAGTAAAACCTGTGCCCCTGTGCCCTATTCCAGCTATCAGCCAACAATTTGAGCATTTGATAATTGATTGTGTGGGTCCTTTGTCTCGCTCAAAAAAGGTGCTACTTATCTTCTAGCGGTTATGTGAACCCGCTATCCTGCAGTACCCCTTATGTTCCATAACTACTAGGTTGGTAGGAGAGCCCTTTCCAAGTTCATTTAGGTGTTTGGCAATCCGGAAATCAGTTTAGTCCGACCAAGGTTCAAACTTTTCTTCCCATTTGTTTGCACAGGTGCTGACGCAGCTTCGTGTCCAGCACAACCAGGCTTTTGCTCATCATGGTCAGTCAGGGTGCATTGGAGCCCTTCCATCAGACATTAAAGTCCTTTTTATGCGCTTAATGCATGGAGTAGAGACTGGGAGGAGTTTTTGCTCTGGTTAATTCATGCAGCCAGAGAGGACTGGTTTTAACCCAAATGAACTAAGGGGTCCCTTAGCAGCATTGTCTGTTAACTGGAAAGAAGACGAACCTCCTAAACACTTGACTGAGTACACTAACCGGCTTTACACCTCACTGCATGGATCCTGGACGACCTCACCAACCGTCCACAATATGTGCGGATACGGGAATGTGAGTCAGATGCAGCATGGGGAACGGTGGTTCTGGTTCCATTCCTCTTCTCCTTATACCAGTGGTGGGCCGACAGGGCCTGCTAAGCCTTCTCTGCTGGCCTAAACAGAATCACAGTTATAGCTATTTTAGAATATATATATATATATATATATATATATATATATATATATATATATATATATATATATATACATACACATATATATATACACATATATATATACACACACATATATATATATACACACACATATATATATACACACATATATATATACACATACATACATATATATATATATATATATATACATACATATATATATACATACATATATACATACATACATACATACATACATACAT
This sequence comes from Clinocottus analis, assembly GCF_023055335.1. Taxonomy (NCBI): domain Eukaryota; kingdom Metazoa; phylum Chordata; class Actinopteri; order Perciformes; family Cottidae; genus Clinocottus; species Clinocottus analis. The sequence continues at coordinate 799,828 of NW_027176187.1, read as the reverse complement.
ACATACACACACACATATATATTTAAAAGTTATAGCTATTTTATAATGTAATACACTTTATGTATTATCATTATTGCAGCGTTAAACAACAGGATACATTTTACTCACCCATAGGAAAGGAAAGTAATGTAATGTAAATAGACAGTGAAGGCGTAGGTAGATAATCCACAGCCCGCCACTGCCATATACACTTCAGACTTCAAACACAACTCTGATAACTGCCACCTGCAAACATTCTCCAACGACTCTGCAATTGTCGGCCTCATATCTGCTGATAAATGACAGGGAGTACAGAGAACTCAACGAGGACTTTTTGGGATGGTGCCAGCGGAACCGCCTACAGATAAACTCCACCAAGACCAAGGAGCTGGTGGTGGACTTCCGCCGGGAAACACGCACTCCTCCGGTACCGGTGAGCATACAGGGACTGGATATTGAGATTGTGAAGTCTTATAAGCACCTGAGTCTTTACTTGAACAACAAACTGGACTGGACTGGCCACACATGCACACTCTTAAAAAAAAGGGACAGAGCAGACTCTTTCTGCTGAGGAGTCTGAGGTCCTTTTGCGGTACAGGGAGCTCTCCTGAAGACCTTCTTTGACTCTGTGGTGGCATCAGCCATTTTTTTGGAGTAGTCTTATGGAGCAGCAGCATCACAATGGCTGACTGGAGGACACTGGACAAACTGGTGAGGAAGGCCAGCAGCGTGCTGGGGTGTCCTGTGGATACTGTGGGGGACAGGAGGATGATGACAAAGCTATCACCTGGTGGAGGTGGTGGGGGACAGGATGATGACTAAGTTATCATCCCTGATGAACTGCGCCTCCTACCCCATGCAGGACACTCTGGCCATGCTGCACAGCTCCTTCAGCCAGCGGCTGATTCATCCCTGGTGTCTGAGGGAGAGGAACTGCAAGTCCTTCCTTCCTGCTGCTGACAGGCTGCACAACAGGCTGAGCTCACAGTAGATTACAAGCAGAAACTTTAACCACCTAAAATCACTTTGGCCATTTTAATTACACTCATCGGGTGCAATATAAATTAATGCAAGCATTTTTCTATACTTGTATTCCATCCGTATATTTAATATTGCTATTGTATTCTTCTTACGGTTTTTATTACTATTTATTTATTTATTTATTTCTGTGTATCTCTTGTGACCAACGCTGCTGTACTCCTGTAATTTCCCCACTGAGGAACTAATAAAGGAGTGTCTTATTTTATCCTATCTTATGGTTAGTTCACCTTTTCAGGCAAAGCTCACAGGTCTGCAATCGGTGTTAAAACAAATCTCGAAGAAGAGTTATATAATTTCAACACGTCACCGCAGGAACCGAACTCAGTTTACGAAGCCATATAATGTGCGCACCTGTGAGCCACTTTCCTATTGTGTGCAGCCAGAAGGCGGTCCGGTTCATGCAGCTGTTGTAGCTGATCCAGTTTTGGTTGAGTCTACGCTGAACCTGTTGGGATGTGAGAAAGACTCATGAGGCACTCCCGTCCAAGCCCTGTTGCAGGGTTGGTTAAGGAACTCTGAGGGTAGATCAGCTGTTAGTGCAGAATCAGCTGTTGTCCTGAGTCATGCCATGCAGAGCTAGGTCAGTTGAGCCAGAGACTTCAGTGCTTATTTAGTGATGATCCTGGTTGCACCCACTTAATTGAGCAGTTGGAGATGCTAAACCAATTAAATAAAGGTTATATTGTTAAATACAAATAAACGTAAATACTTGGATGCAGAGGTGAATACTATGCCGGAGAACGATACTTCAGGTCCCTGTTCTTCCAGTTGGTCCTCGCTGCTGGTTCTAAAAGCTGATGAGACGTCACGTACTGTTCTGACTTTCGTAAAAGTGAATAATGCAACCATCTATACAATCCTCCATCCAGGATGAAGGATTGTATAGATCAGGTGGGCTCTGTGAAATGTGTCACCAAGTTTGACCTACTAATGGGATAATAACAGGTAATCTTGTCCAAGCGAGCCCGTGAGACAGCAGCTTATACTGTATACCTCCAACTGGTCTCTACTCCTACACCGTCATGCCTTTTGGGCATGGAATGCACAAGCTACATCCCAGCGCCTTGTGAAGCGTGTTATTGGCGATTTGCAAGGTGTGTGGTTTATTTAGATCATGTAGTGGTTTATTCTGACATGCGGGAAACCCACTAGGAGCGTATCCAGGAACTCTTTCTCTGTTTAGCAGAGGCAAAGTAAGAGTTTGCAAAGGCCAAGATAATGTGAAAAAGTTCAAAAGATAGAGCAGTATCCAGTTCCACACCAACTATAAGATATAATCTCTTGCCAGAAGATTTTTGGTCAGAATGGCATGAAAACATGTTGGCTTGCATCCTGCAAAATGCAACCATACCCATTGTAGTATGGGTATTGGAACTCACTCAGACTTATCATTTGGCATATTAATCAAATTGTACTACATTCTAAACAGAATTTGCAACTTTTGCAAAGCTGTCATTTTGGACCGCAGCTGTCATATTTAACATCTGGCTGTGCAGCTCTTCTGCTGCTGGACATTTAGAGGCCATAAATCAACTTTACTTGCATGCTATAGGCATGTTGACAAGGTGGCGTGCGTGCGTGTGTGTCGCTACATAGTGAGAGCAGTCAGTCTACAGGCAGAAGATTGCGTTTCATTCCGTCCAAACACAATAACAATGACCTGTAAAACCAACACGTGGTAAAGCTCAGCTCAGTCACCTGGATGGGCTTGGACTCGGAAGGAGTCATTTTCCTTTGTGCGACAGGACGCCGTGAGACTACAACCAGCATCATTCTTGTGAGTTTTTGAGCCAAACAGCATGCATCATACTGAAGTAGATGTGACGGAGTTAAAGTGATCTTACGTCTCTATAGGTGCTTCCCTTCGCCGCGTGGCCTCCTCTTCGTTCTTTTCTTTAAACAGTCTTTGCACCGCGAACGAGCCGAAGAAGCGTGAACCCGGCCCGGAAAACGCTGACCGAGGAGCTTCACTCTAACAACAAGCCGCAGAGCCTCCTCCCATCTGAAGGTCCAGCGGGCTCCAGACTCCCCCTACAGGGCAGCCACGCACATTACATCCACCTCCACAGTCCGGCCCAGCACATCTGTTCAGCTTCTTCTCGGTGTAAATTCAATGTGACCAATGAGCAATACAATTATCATATTTTATCATATTTATCATAGCAATACTAATATCATATTTATCATAGCAATACTATTATCATATTTTATCATATGCCTTTTCATTCTATAGAATAACTGTCTGTTATCTGTGCATATGTTGTCTGTGCCACACAACAGAAAAAAAATCAGGACTTAGACAAAAAAGGTTTCCTAACTCTCGAGATGTATAAGTAGCAGAGATGAAAACAATAAGAAGGGCATAAGGTGGGGCACCAGCACGGATCTTTTATTTCGGCATGTAATTAGAATAAAAGAATCAATAACAGAAGTTTTGATTAAATGTAATATATATATATATATATATATATATATATATATATATATATATATATATATATATATATATATATATATATATATATATATGTAAAATGTAAGTCATGTAATGTAAATAGATTATTTGAAATCTTATTTCGTAAGGAAAGGGCTGGAAGATGTTCAAATCAGGGAGTAAAAAGTATAAAATAAATACACAATATTTTTATGTTGTCATAGTTACGGGATATGTTGCAGCAATGTGCTATCCCAGTGCAGGGTTCAAGGTTTGAGGCCTGAGGGAGGACATGGGATTGGTTCCTGTCTCCTTCCTCTCAAGCCACACGCCCTATTTCACACAATCCTTTAGCCAGATGCTGTCAGATTTTGCCCATCACCTGACTGCTCCACCCATCGACACTGCTCCACTCATCTACATGGGTCGCTACCGGTATGTAATGACCCAGTTCATAGTTCAGTAGATACTGACCCAGTTCCATTATTTTCCTGCCAAGGCCATCAAAGTTGAAATGTGCTTCTAGCCTTGGATTTCTAGCTTCTGTATTCCGTTATGTGCTGCCTGAAAACTGTAAATTGTTATTTGGTACCTGCCAGTTTTGAACCTCTGCCTGATCTTTTTACCCTCAGTCTGCTTTATGTATCTTGCACCTTCCACTAAGGCCATATAAACAGTATATCTGTAAAACATCTTTTGCAAGTCTACTATGTACACTACGAAGGTACAATACTAAATGACTAAAGCAATAATAATACTTCTATTATCTACTAATAAACCTGCAGTTTTGGTCTCTATTATGTATCTTTAACCCCACTGATTCAACAATGGTCCTTATTACAAATTCATTTTGAGTAAGCACAAACCGGAGTCACAAGATTTCATCTCAGCTGAACAAAACATCAAAAACATTCCATAGACATTTTTCATTATAAAAAATAACTACAATATATATATATATATATATATATATATATATATATATATATATATATATATATATATATATATATATATATATATATATGTAATACTATCATGCGGGAGATAAAATGCTTTTTAAGAAAAAAGGGTAGTTGCAAGTTTTCAGTGAGTTATCTGTATATGTACCTGTCAGGTACCTTGTGTTTACTTGATTTCCATCTTGATGTTTTGCTGAAAAATCTTCGGATTTTTGGCTCCACAGTCGGTCTCCCATCAGGTTATCTCATCTGCTTAGTCTCTGTCAAATAGAAAAACGCTATTGCTGCAGAATTGGCAAACCATATGGCCATGCACAGTATTTTGCACACTGAGGAATTTGCTCGCTGAGACGGTCCATTCTTGGTTGTTCTCAAAGCCTTCTATTTATTGTGCATCCAGCTTCGGGTTCCAGTTCCTTTGTTGATCAAAATGCGTGTTTATCTGTAATGCCACACCACTACAGAATTCAGCAGTAATTCCAGTATGAAATTAAGGTTTAAACTACGGCATGTAAAATTAGACTTCTATAGAATTGGTCACTTAATCCTAAGTGCAGCAGGGAAAGGAGTGGTTAAGATGGCTAATGAGGAGAAAAGAAGATTGGAGAGGATTAGCAGTGACCTGAAAACGACCATGTGGAAACAGGTTGTACACCTCCCAGCGTCAAACATGAAACTGCAGGGCAATGAGTATTTGCCTACAAGTAGCTGTATGTCATCTGCTTCATGGTGGGTATGAGACCACTAAAAAGAAAAACATGGCAGTGACATTTTAGAAGGTAATGTTATGATGCTGTGAGTGAAGGATGGGTTACTGGTTAATCTTTGTCAGATGACAAACACAGAGACAACTCAGTGTTTGCAACCACTGCTAAGTAAATGTGACGTGTGTGCATCCTCAAGTAACGTATTGGCGCCGCATCTAACTCTGGTAGCGGTAGCGACCTGTCAATCACAAGGTAGCCTCACCCTAAACAACCAAATATGGGCAGATAAGACTTTGAAGATCCCCGAAAAATCCAAATAAAGTGATACAGCAACTTGACTAAAGTTTAAACCCATAATGTTAAAGTAAAGACTTGCAAACAAACAATGTTGGCTCACGCTGCTAGAGGTCTTAATGAACACATTACTCTCATGTTAAGGACTAGCCTAAGGTGGGGCTCCAACCCACAACCCTGAGATTAAAAGTCTCATGCTTCACCAACTCAGCTAGTCAGGCTTCTGAAAGCAAAAAATGGGTCGTAATTTTTAATTGGATCACTTGGATGTACTCAGCGTGAGCAAACATTAGCTTTGGTTTCAGTCAACGTTGATGCTACCATCTGCTCATAGCAAAGCTCTCATGGCAAAGTCTTGAATATAATCTGGCAAACAGACACATTATTTCCAGACTTACTTGGGGTGTACAAGTCAAATGTTTGGACCACCAAAGCTAAGAATGTTTCCTCCTTTTATTATCCACCCCTTTCAAACCTGCGTGGGGTGAGCTCATGCTCGTCATCATCTGATTGACTACAGATAACACCTCATTCAATATATTCTTATTTTATGAAGCTCATAATCTTCATTGTTGTTGTTGCTGCAATCTTGATTCAATTCTGTGAGTGTTTGAGTTCAGTCTCTGTGCTTTCAATATCACATACTAGATATTAAATTGCATTAAACTATACAAGTGCAGTCGGCTGGATCAGTCATTTTAGTATTCACTGACACATCTGCACACTTTTATGTACGCTACATATTCAGTCAAACTGTTAACAATAATAATTCACAATCAAACTTTTAAAAAAACAAGCTAATGTTCATGTTTTTCATAGTGAAGTCAACCTTAAGTGAATTAGACAGAAATGCTGTATTCATTCAGCACGCAGTTTGGTAAATGATGAAGTCTGCAGTCATGAACATTATCTTCTCATTTCCATTTTTATCTAACCAAATGCGGATTGCGATATGACCTGAAGCTCCTCTGCCTCGTGAATGCACAGTGATCTTCACTTCAGCTGCTCTGCAGAGAAACCATGCTGAAACCCGGTGGACTTAGTGTTATTGTCATTCAGCTATCTTTAGCAGCAGGAATGAATGTTGGTAAGATTTTTACACTTTTTCACTTTTTCATAAGCTTTCATTTGAAAGTATTTGCTATTGTACTGTGGTTGACATGCATCTCCTTGTATGTGGCATTTTAGTAAAGTCTGTCAGGTAAACCAAATGAGTCACGTTTGTAATAGTAGTATATTCATATTCAGTGAGCTATCGACATACCAAGTTTTTAATTGGGCTGTTTGGACCAACAATGCATGAGTATATTCGGGCAGAACTATTCATTACTCTTATCATTCCCAGGCATACTTTTACACTAACTGGCTGAAAACCAGGAACAAGAATCAGGCAATAGCTTTCATCAATTAGCTTTTTTGTCATTACAGTTTGGAGTGTTCAGAGGACTCCATTCAGCTCTAATCTTGGAAACAGGTGAGACGCCGCATGATGTAACAGACTGCTGCTTTTTTGTGATAAACCGTATTTCTGAGGGTAAACGGCTGTATAATAACATCTTTGATATACTTTATATATTTGTAGCAATACATACCTGTACTAAAACGATTCTATTGGTCACCATCAGAGTTTCAGGGACGATATATCTTTTTAAAATCATATTAGGCACCTATCAGGGCTCTGTCCATTGTATAATGTTTAACTATTCCAGAGTAATATGCTGATAAAAAATATCTCACCAACTACTGCCATGATATTTGGAACATTCATGTCCCCCACAGCTTTGGTGATAAATATCTGACATTTGTCCAATCAAATAAATTTTGACCTTCTTACTGGCTTTCATTGAAAATTGAAAAGGTGCAGCCTGTTGCTTTGACGCTCATAGTGTGAAAATGACATTAAGGGGGAAGGAGAAGCTATAATGGTAGCGTATTCATATTCAGCAGAGCCACCAACTCTCACGCTTTCGCCGTGTGACACACGCTTTTTCATGTTTTCACACGCTCACACGCCACACAACCAATATCTCACGCCAAAAAAGAAGTCTGGGGCGCGTTCGTTCCTTTTCAAACTCCCCGACGATAGATGGCGCTAAGGAGCGCATCTGTAAACCTATTCGCTGCATAGACATCCTGTTTACCCCAAACAGACAGTCGCGGGACTGTGTCTGCGAGTGTGTCCGCAACTGTGGGACCGCCGGCACTGAGGAGCAGAGAGACGGAGGTATCGGGCTCTCAAGTCTCACGCATTGAACGTGACTGTCACTCAATGGTCTTAAGTCACGCCCTCCGACACACGGCTGTTCGCTGCGGCGCGTATTTCTCGTCGGCGTCCCCCCCCTCACGCCATGGTTTTTTGAAAAGTTGGCAGCTCTGTATTCAGCGAGCTATTGACATAAGAAGAAGACATTTCTACAGTCTACTGTACGTACTATTTGCTGTGTACAAAATAAGGCCTCATGCCAACAAACATCAGCACTCACTGTGAAGGTGTACAAATTGTCCTATTAACACTATACACTCCAAATCATTGTCTTTGAAAAATCCCCATTAAACTGGACAAATGTTTCATTTAGAGGGCATGTTACAATTCCTACTAATTTAAGTGAGTGCAATCATTTCATCCACTGTCATAACATATATCACTTATCAATTTCCAGGGAATATCTTCAGAAGATTCCACCAAGGTTTGACCCACTACATCCTAATCCTGGAGGCGCTGGAAAGTGGCCAACATATACTTACAGAAGTACCAATTCAAAACTAATGAGCAGCATTAACACAAGATTAGATTTGGGGTTTATAGAATCTCTGATTTTGTCTGAATTGTGTCAAATTATCACTGAATCCTCGAATCCTGTTTTTTACCTAGTGTGTTCCATTAATCAGACAGTACCTGCTTGTGTTGGAGGTACTTGTCTCAATGTGGCCTTCCCAGTACATTTTACTCAGGCAGACAGTTTAACTTTTGGCCATAACACATTTGAGAAAGAAATTATCTCTACCCAACAAGCTATGACCTTTGGGGAGGAATGTTACACTAAAAACAGCCACCAGACTATAGTTATTATGGAAGAGGACCCTGTAGTAATTGAGGCAGCCACTTACCTCTTTGAGAGGCATCTCACTGTATCAACTTTGCTGAGGTACCAGAAGGGGGTGCTACATATGCTCAAGGGAAGCCATTCCTTTTCTCCTAAAAATCATGACCTCATACTGGTTGGCCATGGCAGCAATGGTGCCAATGGAACTGTCCAGCTAGCTGCTTATGGCCCAGAAGAACTTGCCAGGTTTGTGTCAACTTTAACAAATCACAGCATTTTTGGTCATCTTGGCACCATCAGCCTCATCAGCTGCAATCTTGGAAATGACCTGCACTTCATGTTGCAGCTGCTACTAGTTCTCCGGTCTCTCAGTGTGGAAACTCAGCTACACATACACAACGCCTATCTGTCTGTTAATTCTGATGGGGAAATAATGACTCGGACTGATGGAGTCTGGAGGTCCCATGACCACAGCAGAAGAGTTATTGCTGAACTAGACCAAAGAGGTGAGCTGCTTTCAAAAGTGGAACTTGGCTGTGCAGGGCCAGTGTTTTCTGATTATGGAGGAAAGGTTTTGTATCTCCAGACACTGGAGTGGCCAAATCACCCTCAAATGTTCGTTCCAATGGTGCTGCGCAAAAAGTACCCATCTATAGATTGCCTGGAGGGACTTACTTGGAGCTTGTTCTTTGAAGAGAATGAAAGAAGGCGTGCTCCTGATTACAACCCAGATGAAAGACTCCAAAAAGCAATTTGGCTTACAGAGCCAGAATCAGAAGAAAACATTGTTTTGAAGCATATCAATAACATTCAGGATTTACTTGTGGAGATAAGATACAATGCCAAAGAGGAAGTTACATCAGACCTTTACTACGTTCTCAATGAATGCATTTACAAAGTACACAGGGAAAATCTAAACGTAAGTCTGGCAGGCAAGTTCATGAACACTGACAATCAAGCTGAAATTGAATATTTCCGTCAGAATTTCGGTGAGCAGCTGGGTGAGTTTTCCCTGCAGGAGCTTAGACGTGATCTCAAAGCATCCAAATTCAATGACTTCTGTCGCCAGACTTTCCAATTCCAGCAGTGTAACTACAACTGTGAAAGATGGGGTCGTTACTTCATGGCTGCAGTGTTTTCATCATCTGTGTGTAACTTCAGAACCTTTTCGCTTTTCCTTATGAGTGTCATAGGTTGTGAAGTAGGCCGCTCACGGGGGACTGACAGCCCCCTGTGCACAGCGTTTGTTGGAGTTGACCACCCCATGGTGACCGACCAACCCTGGCCTGAGCATCTGCAACGAGGATTCTATGGCGGTACCGTTAACAACTATGAAATGGCACCGCGGAACAGACAGATTTGGTTGGATCAGATTGTTGCAAAGGAAAATGCCTTGTACATTAAATCTAAACAGATGATGAATGCTGTCGGCCACGACGAGCAAACAGAGCTGGAGATCTTTGGGAGAGTTAAAGTCATGAATAAGTATGTGTTCTCATCTTATCTTGAATTCTTTCGAGGTACACCAGAGGGAAAGAAACTTAAGAGAGGATGTACTCCCACTTTTAATGAGAATTAAAATCAATATTGCTGGAGTAGTGTTGGCTTACAGTAATTCATCTCATTGTGTTTTTGTTGCATACTTGGCTTTAGTATTCTTCTATGGTGAAAGATATGACACAGACGTTGCATTCCGCCTGATACTGATAAGATACAGCTGGGGTGCTGCAGTCTACTTCTACTGCTTCAGCTTTCTGAAACTACTTCAAATTTGACAGTTTAAATAGCTAGGTGAGTGGGAATGTTCCTAAAAATTTACTTAAAGCAATAAAACATAACCTTGTTTTTTTCATATAGACTACTTAAGTTGTGAGAAATTTATTTCTAATAAATCTGTAAATAATGAAACAATATCAAATTGCAGTACGAGTGGTTTCTTTGTATGTTTATTACATCAATTTCTTAAGGTGTCACAGGCCAGATACAGAGAATTACAAAATATAAATACATAGAAAATGCAGGCTTGCACAGTGTAAAGCATTACTTGTAGAAACATAAGGGACTACAAAGCACACAATTTAAGGTGTTTCACCAGAAAGTCAAATATATTGACATTTAGTAGCAATCCAAGATACACTTTTGTGTTTTGTTACCGACACACATAGTTAAATTTGCTAAGACAATCACTGAAACTGTAAATTGGAGTCAGTTCTTCACAAAGAATGAAATTCAAAGTTTCAGAGCTTCTGAAGGTAATGGCGTTCTTCCTCAATGTTTCTAAGGATCAACTCGGTTGGATGATAGATGCTCTCGTGAATTAGCGTTTGTGAAAAGGAAAGCTGACTACACTGTAGTACCAAATATAAACTATGTGGTTTACTAGTGAGAGGACAAAGACTCTATTCTTGTTACCTTTTTAAAATGCTGAATGATGTTAAATCTTTTCCATTTGATAATGGAACACTTTAGAAACTGTTAACATTCCAGTTTGAGCGATTATAAAATGTACTAAGTTGTGAATACCAAAACAGAAGGCTGCTTCCTATTAGTTTGAAGGCACCATGACTCAATATTATACAAGGGGGAAAAATGCAGCAAATAAGGGAGGGTGAATCTGTTTATGACTATGACATTGCCCGATGTCCTTTTCACCAGTTAAAGCCCAAAGGAGTGCGAGGGCCTCCGCTTGTTATATTGTCTATTAGAAAGGTTCAATATGCATCAAACTAATTTGAAGCTTTTTGCCCCACTGAAAAGCCCTCTGTATCAGAAAGATAAAGATTATGGAGGGGATCTCTGCCACTGTTAGACCATTCAACAAGCACACTTCTTTTGAAGCATACAGACACATTTATATGGATGCCACAACATACAACCAATTATACTTTCAGAGTTATGTTGATGTGGACAGGTTGATATGCAGGGTTTTGAATAAAAAACAAACTGCACGTACTTCATTCATGATCACCAAATGTTACCTGGTACTACGTATAAAGATGCTGAGATTATTTTATTGTATGATTGTTGTTGAAAATATAGTGACATGGAGACTTGGGACAAAGTGAAAATTTGAATGCCAACTAGCCTGAATTTGAACTTTAACTGATGCAAAGGATACTGGGCAGTATACTGGCAAAAGTGTGATGTGGAAACCTGTCAGATAAAAGATCACATTATTTAAAAAATGTAATGTTTGAGTCAAAAAAGTTTGAAACAGCTTGCTTTATTGTACTATACTTTGTATTCTGTCCGACACCTGATTAGGAGAGTGATGTGTATATTGTTACTTTTTTTAATTAAACTCCAGGGTGGAAACTCAGAGGTGATCTGTTGGACTGAGTTTGTTCTTCACAGGAGGATGCAGCTGCAGGAGGAGCCCATCTGCTCGCTGAGAAAGCCGTGCTGTTTGGTGGCGACTGTCTGGATTAAGTTCCAGAAATGCTTGAAAGAGATGCCCTCGCCATCACCCACGCCCATCTTCCCCAGGATCTCACCGAACACGTTGTCTGAAGGAATCTGTGTAATCATGAGCAAAGGAAAAACAGGTAGAAATGTAAATTACGCAGCTCAAAAGAATGCAAGGTCCATGCGGGAGTTCCGGTTTTACTGATGTTTTATTGTAACTTAAACAAACAAACAAACAAAAGAACAAAATTACCCGCCATGCTGCCTACCCCGTCCTGATCTGTCGTTGTTGCTATCGTTGCTGCTATCGCTTGTGCGGCTGCTGTCTTTGCTGCTGGTAAAAAATCATGAGCCCACCCAGGTGCATCACGGTCCAATACCTGTCTACTCCCTTATATACACCGGGTGCACACAGTATTACCCAATTAACAAATGGAAAGACGAAGTAAACTATCAAAGAAAAAACTATCCTAATACACCAACTAAATCTAACCTAAATAAACAAATAACTATAATTAAACAATATTACTTGTGAATAAAATATACTAAAATATACTATATAAATTAAAGTAAATAGCTCCGACATTTAGTAAAGTGTGGTCCATTTAGAGTCAAATAGACCACAATGCAGCTTTAGGGCGGGGCTACACAGTAATTGACAGGTTGCTGCCGTATACAGCATCTCTGTGTAATACTGCGTTCACACCAAACGTTTACCGGGTCAGTTTACATGCTGGACAATAAAAGTGTATTCACACCAAACAAAGGGAGCGTGTCTTATCTTTGTTGCTTTATCCCCGCAAAAAGAGCTATCATTTCTGCTATTGACCATGGAAGAACTAACCACTTTCTGCATTACAGTATACTTGTTGTGGAAGTCCCCAAAACGTGGGAACATCAAATGCCCTCTTCTTTCGGTTCACACCACCGTCTGTAGCCGCACACAGCTCGGTGAATTTCACCGACGCCTCCAGGAACTGCATCTGGCTTATCACTGTAAAACAGTTACCATTTCCGCTATCCACCATGGAAATAACCTGTGGTTCTGCTTTCAAACGCCATGCTTTTTCGCAATATATCGTGTCTGTGCATTGACTCTGCAAGTAATCTGGTCACGCGTCACTCTGACTGTGTCAACTTATTATATACAAACCTTACTTGTGAACTCAAATTCACAAATGTTTATGAGTGTATGTTTTATTTTGTCACTATAACACCCCCTTACCTCACCCTAATTATATTAGCCATAGTAATTACCAATAAATATTAGCATTAGCATGAGCTAAAGGAAAGCGTAACAGCCAACGTGAACAGGAATTCTACAGAAAACAGAGAAGTGGCTTGGGCTGGGCTGCGATTGTAATGCTACTGTGGTTACAGCAAATGAGTCGGAGATAAACACGACTGGTCCCCTCTCGCAGACCTGCACATGTTGATATTTCTTTCAAGTTCAAGAGGCATTTTTGAAGGAAAGTTAAGTTTAGTTACACTTCAAAAACACCCTTGTCAATGCAAGTTGGGCAAAACAGCACAGGTGATCAAATGTAAATAACAGGAAAAAATATTCAATGCTGACATTGAGCGCTTGCTCTGCTGTTGAATGAGAAAAAAGGGTAAATGATATGGTTCATTGTTATTAAAAACCACTAACATCAACCTTTCGTCTGTCCGTTCCTATCACATCTACTGGCATCAACACAGAAAGGTTGTGGTAGATTAGCTGGGCCAAGTGTGACATTAATGAATGCATTGCTCTGAAAAGTCAAGGATATTTTAAGTTTCATATGCGTTTAAAAACCTGAGAAAACCATGACGCAAGAGGATCGCACGTGAGGCGCGCTTTACCAATTAAAACAATGGTTTTGTACTGGTAATAGTTTTGTAATGGTAATTCTAAAGTGTTACCTGGACCAGATTGGGCATCTGGGAGGACAAAAGACCTTTGAATTCATCGGTTTTCAGAGTTGGACTATTGTCAGCTGAAGCAGAATGGAACTGGGTGACCAGTGTGTTGATGGCATTCTCCAGGTCTGAAGGCTGGGGAGAAGAAACAGTAGGAAGACAAATGAAATAAGAAGGTCAGCAGACTGTCAGCAGACTGATTTTCATCAGGGGCATTGCCCTCCGACCAAAAAGGACAAAAACATTTTTTAGCATTGTCTTTAAAAACAGCATATTGAGCATTCTGATCTGCTACGACAAAGCTAGGGTTGCCAATTTGGGTCGACTGACAATAACTAAGAAAAGAGATCACATTACTCCTGTATTAGCTTCCGGATCCCTGTAAAATCCAGAATCAAATTAAAATATTTCTTCTCACCTACAAAGCCTTAAATGCATCATCATATCTTAAGGAGATCATAGTACCATATTACCCCACTAGAGAGCTCATAGTACCATATTACCCCACTAGAGAGCTCATAGTACCATATTACACACTACAGAGCTCATAGTACCATATTACCCCATTAAAAAACTAATTGTAGGTTTATAGTTAGGGCTGGCTCAGGTTCATAGTTAGGGCTAGCTCGGGTTTATAGTTAGGACTGGCTCAGGTTTGCCCTGGACCAGCCAGCCACAAGTTCTGCTGCAATAAGCTAAACTGCCCGGAGACTTCCTCGGACGTTAACTTGACTGACTAACAACTCACAGGTGGTTAGGTTTTGGCAACTAAACCACTTAGTTGTAGAACAAAAAGAGAGTGGGTGATGTAAACTTGACTACCCCAAATGAATCATGTGACTAACAACACTAATAACTCACGAGTATATCATCTGACATGACAAAATGTCATCATTTACTTTTAGTTTTGCACGGAAAATTAATAACAGTCTCTTGGACAAAAGTCCTGTTTTTAAATGTACACTCGCCCTTTATCGGATCTACCTGCGTTTGAGCAGTTTGCTATATTGCTATGTTTGTAAAGATTGTTGTTTATAAGTTTAAGTCTTATAACCAAAAAAGAATCTATCCCTTGTAATCGTATCACGCAAGCTTCCTCAACAAAATGGCGTTATCAAAGGATTTTGTTAACACGCAGAACATCAATCGGCAGGAATGCAGTTTTTTTTTCTCCTCAATTCAGAGTTAGGTAACAATTAATAAGTCTGTCGGTGTATATTGAGTTGGTTGATACATAGTAATAAAAAGAGCAGTGTTGTTATAAGTTTGTGTTATAACTTATAACACAGACTAGCAGCTAAATAATAGTTTATGGCAATAGCGGGTTCTTGAAACATCTGCTGTTGTCATTTAAGAAAATAAATACAACAATAAAACTATATTTATTTTTTACCCATCCCTAGTTAAGTAAGTTCATACATTATTATATTGAATTTGTACTTTTGTACACATCCAACAGTTACAGAGCCACATTATCCTTCATTTGGAGTGGTGTTGGTTAAATTTTCACTCTTTTAGCTCTGTTTTTGGCCTCTGAGTCCCGTCTCTTTAGCTGCTAAATGCTCTACTGAGTTAGCTCGTCTTTAACTGCATCTGTCTGTCTGCTGCTGAGCAGGTAGTGTACAGTTTACTCTAAAACCAAAACGATCCGCCTAAAGACAAAGTTGTTTAGAACAGTGAAGTTGGTGAGAATCTTTTGCAACATATTTTACATAACAAATAGTAGTTTAATTCAGCATTGATTTCAATGTGGCTTATAGCTTATTCATACAGTTATTCAGTGCATGTGGGCCAACTGCTTTTTCAAAACCACACCCTTTCTGACTGATGTACACAAGCTGCTGCAGGCCCACTTCAACTCAACAGAAACTATCCCACAGAGCACCAATACCCTGACTGAGGACAAGGCAATGTGTTTTCTGTAGAACACACACACACACACACACACACACACACACACACACACACACACACACACACACACACACACACACACACACACACACACACACACACACACACACACACACAAGTATTACCTGAAGGTTATATTACCCTATACCAGATGTGTCTCTGAAATACAAGCAGGAGGCTTGGTAAGTTTAATGGCAGAAAATAGTTGTGACTTATATTGGAGAGTGTAGAAGCATTTTGTGATTTAGTTGCAACGAGAACAATTGAAGATGTTTTTTGTAAGTGCTTATTTTCACACCTAAATCCCTACATTTCTTTCCAGCTCACTGTTGATCATAAACTGTACACATCAATAGTTGTGTTGGGGCTTTATCATACAAGGGAAGCAAGTTCTACAGCGTTCTCCTGACAACAGGTTCCAGTGCAGTATTGTTTGTTCTCATATATATATATATATATATATATATATATATATATATATATATATATATATATATGTGAACATCCATGGACTTTACGTCCGGATTCAGACTCAGCGTTAAAAGCCAGGTTTTAGGAGGATACATCCACTAAGAATTTGACTGAGATTGTGTGTTGCTCTTAATGTACTTACATAGAAAAATAAATACATTACAGACAAATGATGAGTTAATATATAACCTATGAATCCTGGACGAACATATAACAGAATGAAAGAGATCATATAATAAAGAGGAAGCCATGCTGCATTGCACAATGGTGTTTTACATACAACACACACGTACAGGTGGATGAGCTCCACCTGGGCCGTACATTAACAGTCACGCCCTGGTGAAGTAATATATTAAAATAAATAAAGATAAACACGTTCTCCCAAAAAAAAAAAATGTTGTTCATAATTAATGAATGTTCTCATAGGTGATAGATGCTTCTAGTATGTGTACATTGTTTCTAAGTGAATCACGAGACGGAGTGCTTCAGTGGCGCTTCTTCTCAGGGAGGGGCAGCTAGCTCCCGGCTCGAAGAAAGAAGTGCACGAGACTGTTCAGTAACACACACGGCGTTAAACTCGACCTATCTGGGGAAAGTTACTTTTTCCCTTCTGGCGTGAAATGTTGCGTTTTTAGCAGGAAACAATTCTTTAAGACTCGTTCCGCTCAGTTTCTCGACCGTCTATTAAACGAATTTGTAAAGTTCTTAAAAGTCAACATTACTCAACTGTGTCGTACTTTACTCACGTTTAAGTTGTTAGTTTTAGAGCTCGTGTATTTTTTTCTTACCTGAGACATGTCGACTGCGAGTTTCTCTGCTGACTTTTCTCCCTCTCGTCTGCCTCGCTGCCGTTGCTGTGTGTCTGTGGCGTGTTACCGACACGGTCCGCCCCTGGCAGCGGTCCTGGATCCTCCCTCTGCGTGAGAGAAAAGCAGGAAGAAGGAGCAACAGCCGAGGCGTCACCTTCCAGCTACCTCCACTCATACGTGATGTTATGCTATAACCTATTCCCAAATAGTGGGAATTAGTGGTTTGGACAAACGACTTGTTAAAGTATAATCCTGTGTAAAGGATGTGTTGGGATATTCCAGTGAGACGCACCTCATTCAACAGACAACTCATTCCACATCTGGAAACCTTTAGTAAAAGTTGGACGCCGTTGTTTTGCGCAATAACTGCCTGCAAGTTGAGGCTGGTATTCTACTTTTCCTCCAAACTGTCACAGTATTAACCTCTTCACTGCCAGCCGTTAATGCGACACCAGCGTCCTTTGATACTTGACAAATAATATGCAGACTTTATGTGAGACATTCATATTGTTGGGAACGTTTTAAATAAAATCAAAAGAGTTAGAAGGAAACAGAGACGGCCACATTCTTTCTATCTGGTTTTATCCACCTCAAGAATCTACAGACATTGGCTGGTCTCTACGATGTGGACTTCCAGGTGAATTACTTCGCCCCGCTTCTCCTCCAGGTCCCACACTGGATCAGTTCCCTTAATGCATCTCATGGATGGACCCTCCCTGCATGATTAGTTAACACCCACATCTTTGGAACTCCACATCTTCAGGCATTTCTTTTGTTCATTCAAATTGAGACAACTCTGACCCAGCTCCTCCACAGAGGCCATACAGCTGTTTTTTTTCCGGCTGGGTGGGACTAACTAAGAGCAGAGAACACATCTTGATATGTCTAAAGGCGGCTGTAGCTCATGGGGAGAGTGGTCGTCCTGTAAGAACAAGTTAGCTGGGGTTCGTTTCCCAGTCTGTGGAAGCCCACTCCGGCCACACCCCAAAAAAAAATTAGGACCGAAAAAATAAATGAAAAAAAATTAGGACAAAAAACTAATCTTTTTTTCTTCTTTTTTTCCGTTTTCTTTTTTTTCGTTGATCTAAAAAAAGGCAACAAAAAAAAAACCGTTTCATTCCAGGAGAGAAATGAGAACTTGACTACTGACTACAATTGTCAAAATTAGAGTTACAGCCTAAATATAGTTGTAGCTAATATATGTACACACAAAGTACATTGTTGTCCTTCCAGTGACGATTTTTAAGAACTGAGTAAAAGTAAAAGTCAACACATATATTGAATTAATTATTTACTTTAAATAACCCATCAATAGGCTAAGGGAGGGGGGGAGGGGCGGGGTCAAGTTGACAGCAGGAGCTTGCATGTAAAGGCTTTATGTATTTACAGGAGCACAGGAAAACATTCAAATGAATGATTTTCTATTTTTCAAACCGTTTACAGTAACTTAACTTTGCTCAATGACGCAGGCCAGCAACTGTAATTATTATAATACCTGAAATAAAAAATAACACTTGAAAAAATTCAACACTCCACATATAAAAATGGAAACAATGAAAGAAATTCCTCAGAACCGTATAAAAAGCTATTTAAAGCCGATTTGTTTAAAATGCTTTAAAACAAAAAGAAGGCAGATTGACCCTTTTATCTGACATACAAGGTCAACTTGGAAGTGCAGTCGCTCTTGCACCGTATTGCCCTTCTGTTGTGTAGTTAAATCTATCCTTTTGATAGTCCATTTTCTTTATGTGCTGTGCTTTAGTTTTCAACTAATGCCTGCCGCCGACACACAGAAGCAAAAGAAACACAGCAGAAAACAGAAAGAGTGAGGGCGGCACAAAGGTCAGTAGTGAACAGAGAAACAAAACGGGGGGTCAAAAAGAGAGAGAGAGGCAATGAAAGCGCAGAGGGCCGAACTGTTGCACAAACACTCGGTGTCGTGGGAGCATCGTATCAAAACCAACACAAAAGGTGTGGCGGAGACGAGCTCAGGCCCTCGAAGCCACTTGCTCTGTTTAATGCAGAACTTAATGAGGGAAGTTGTTCTGAGACTGTATCGTGAGCTCACGAGGAGAAAGTTGTGTGCTTCATGGAACAAAAGCTGAAACTAATCCAACGGGGAAATTAAAAGGGGGATGGTTTGGACTTTTTGGATGTGGGTTTGTATGAGAGAAGAGCAATGTGCGGCTACTGTTTCTGTCAAAGGAGTCTGGTGGCTTCGAAGACTCTCATTCAGTGTTCGGATGTACTTAGCTCCACCCTCTCGTGTCACTTCTGGTTGCAAAAAAACCCCCAAGATTAAGACAACAGTTTGGGGCTGCTCAGAGACAACAAGGAGGGCCGTCTCTGTGGAGTGGCCTGCCTTGAATCCAGACTGGTGAGGGTCCAGAAGGTTGTTCTGGTGCAGGAAGCAGGAGACTTGGTTAAAGAAAGCTCACTACAGAGTTTTGGAAAGAAAGGGAAGGAGAGAGACAGGTTTGTAGTTGTGGACTTCCGGCGGGTTGAGGGTGGGTTTCTTCAGGAGAGGGTTAACTCTTGCCTCCTTCAGAGAGTTGGGGGAACAGCCAGTTGAGAGGGAGGTGTTGATAAGATAGGTAAGAAAGGGAAGAAGGTCAGGAGCAATACACTGGAGAATGGTAGATTGGATGAGGTCAAGGGGGCAAGCGATTGGATGGGCAGAGGTTACCAAGGTTACCAAGGTAAGAACTTGATTGAGATACAAGAGGGTGAAAGAGGAAAGCAAAGGGGAAGAATATGAAGTTAATGAAGTTGTAGAAGAAGATAGATTAGTAAACAAGGAGCGTATGTCGTCTATCTTTTTTGTAAAGTTGTCAACAATGTGGCTTGGAGGGAGAAGGGGACAGAGACAGGGGGGTCAAGGAGGTTGGAGAAGATAGAGAGGAGTTTTTTGGGGTTAGAAAAGAGGATTTAATTCTGGATTGGTAGAACAGGCTTTTGGCTGCAGAGATAGAGGCAGAGAAGGAGGAGAGAAGAGAGCGACAGGTAAGCAGGTTGTGTTTGGATTTTGGCCATTTCCTTTCCGATGCTCGCATAGTGGCTCTCTCAGCACGCGCCGAGTCAGACAACCACGAAGCCGGAGAGGACTTACGAACCTTTTGTATCGTAAGAGGAGAGAGAATCAAGGTAGGAAGAGTCTCTGTGGCAGAGATAGGATGCATGAGGGAGAAAGAGTCAGTTGAAGGAAGGGCCGACAGAACAGATGAGGCCAGAGGGGAGGGAGAGAGGGAGAGAGGAAGAGAGGAGGGAGAGAGGAGGGAGAGAGGGATATAGGAGGGAGAGAGGGAAAGACGAGGGAGAGAGAGGAGGGAGAGAGAGACAGAGAAGAGGGAGAGAGGGAGAGAGAGAGAGAAGGGAGAGAGGGAGAGAAGAGGGAGAAAGGGAGGGAGGAGGGAGAGAGGGTGCAGAGTCTGTTGATGTGGGAGCGTTGTCAGTTCCAAAAAGTGGGAGAGAGTAAAAGATGAAGAAGTGGTCTGGGTCCTTACGTTGCTTTGGAGGGGAACTTTTCTTCTTCTTCTTCATAATCGTGACGCACAGCCCGAACAAAAAGCTCTTTGGTGGTCAGTGGTGATGTGTCCTTTCGTGTCGAGGCTTTGAAGCGGGTGTCGAGAAATCCAGGTAGATTTTGGGTGAAGCGCGGACTAAGGCTTGTGTCGATGACGTATGTGGTGATCTTCGATGCTCTATACACCGTGGACACAGCAACAGGGAGCAATTTGGGGTCAAGTGTCTTGCTCAAGGACTCAAACCATCGACCCTCTTATTGAAAGATAGGTATGCTAAGTAACCACTGACCCACAATTGCATCACAACCCTCTACTCAACTCTACTCAATGTATTTCCACTTCCCCTTTTGACCCTGCCATTATATCATAAAGACATAATATTAATAAGTTAATAATTGATTGGCATTACAAACACCATTCGTTCATTTATTTAATTCTAAGCTTCCCACATGGTGTCATTTTGATGACTGTCTATTTTACATGTTTTCTCCACTCGCTGGCGCAGTAGATCAAATGAAGCTTCGGCCCATGAGTGAACCCCTTGGATGGAAAGCTTCAAAGCCTCATCACTAGCCATTTTAATTTGACAGTAGTCAGCTGAGGGTGCAGTGGGCGTTACTTATGTGACAGGGTAACAACTTGTCATGGTCATGGGTCCACAGTTATTCATGTACACCGCCCTCGTAACAAAGTTAAAATGAAAAACAATACAAGGGAAACTGAAATAACTGTTCATCTTTCAACAGGACTACATCCCGAACCACACCAGACAACAAAGGAGTTGGACAACTCTGTGTATGTCCTTAAGTGGACGCCCTGACTTAAATCCGATTGAACATCTCTGGAGGGATCTGAAGATGACTGTGCTCCGACGCTCTCCATCAAACTTGATGGAACTTGAGAGGTTCTGCAAAGTAGAATGTGAGAAAAGCCCAGAAATAGGTATGCCAAGCTAGTAGCATCATACTCATGAAGACTTGAGGCTATAATTGCTGCCAAAGGTGCTTCAACAAAGCATTGAGCAAAGGCTGTGAATACTTTTGTACATGTTATATTTTCATTCTTTATTTTTAATAGATTTGCAAAAATGTCCCCAAAAACTTTTTCACTTCATCATTATGGGGTGTTGTGTGTAGAATGTTAAAAAAGAATAGAATCCATTTTGGAATAAGGCTGTAAATAGTGAAGCGCTGTGAGTTCTTTCTGGACGCACTATTTCTATCAGTGGCGGGCTGTCAGGGCCTGCTAAGCCTTCTCTGCTGCCGTTTAAAAATTTTTTTAAAGTAATTTTATAATGTAATTGTTTTTCACAAATACACTACATGTATTATAATTATTTTTCCCTATTAGCTTATTTTCTCATTGCACAGCTTCCTCTGCCATTCATCAAATTATGAAGCCATGAGAGTTATGTCACAATTTAAAGTGCAAATACTATATTTTGGTAATATTAGTCACACTAACGTTAGCTTACTAGTGCAGGACGTTGTGTCCCTACTTCCACTTAAAGTCACTTTGATGTGATGTCTGTAATGAATGTTCAGTTGCAAAAAGCTGGCAAAAAGGAAACATTAAGGAATGGTAATGAGCTTTGTTTAGTTGCTGTTGTTGAAGGTGAAGTGGACTCTGGTCAGAAATGTTGTAGCTCTTGCTCCACAAATGTTTCGAGAGAAGCAAGTGTAAAACGGCACGTTATAGCCTACTGTCATCTTTGTGTAAAGCAACGGAGGTATAGCAATGTTTTGCCATCTGTCTGCGTGGTAGCTAAACCTAACATCTGTGTTGAAAATTATGTTTAAACTATTTATGGCATATTGCTAAAAAAGGAAAAACTGCTCAAAATTACTGTATTGTGATTCACAGCAACATTTATTTACAATAAGATTCACCCAGGAATGAATTTTGACTATGATGCACTGCAGGTCTATGGCAACATGCTGTATAGGAGTTCTACAGTAATTTGGCTAGTTTATAGTAACATTACTGTGACAACTAAAGAAACTTGTTACAGTAATAGTCTGTTCGTTAATCTGGGCTGAATACAAATGTAAGAGTGGTCGTTATGAAAGTGTTTGACCTCAATACTCTCAATGATATTGCTGTCTTTAACACGTTGGAGACAGACAGGGCAACTGCAACTAGCAACTTCACATTGAAGACACTTTGTCTTGGATAGAAAAGCTGGTTTAAATGTTTTATGTTTCTGGTTAAAACCTGTTTGAGACAGGAGAGGCTGTTAGAAAACTCTTTGTCACATGAGGTGGTTTGGTCTTTTCAGAATAATGTGCTTCATGCTGCAATATTCAATACTGGGACATATATTATTATATTGTTCTGGCATAATATAGGTCAGAATGGGTATAAAACACAGTATAAAACCTCCATTAGACCACCGAATCAGAATCAGAATCAGAATACGTTTTATTGCCACATAAGTTATCACAAACGAGGAATTTGTCTTGGCATAGGGTGCAAGATAAAAGACAACAACAACAACAAGGAACATTTAACTGTACAAGTGAAAGTATAAAAATTTGAATAAAAAACAAGTAAATAAGTAAATGCAGTAATGTGCAGTAAATAAGTAGCGATGCAATAAATAAAAATAAAGGGGTGACGATCAATAATGATAATAATAAGAGTAAAGGTAAGTAAAGTGCACAGAATGAGGTAATGAATGTTTAAAGTGACAGGTGATGAGTAAAGTGGCGAGTGACCTTGAATGTGTGATGTTGACATATGTGCAGGGGGGAGAAGGGAGAGAAGGGAGAGAAGGAGAGAAGGGAGAGAAGGGAAGGTCCTGGGGGAGACAGAGTCAGTCAGCGGGGGACCCGGGCTCTGTTGATGAGCCCGACTGCTGCTGGGTAGAAACTGTTTGTGTGGCGGGAGGTCCTGGTCCTGATGGACCTCAGCCTCCTGCCAGAGGGAAGGGACTCAAAAGGTTTATGTCCGGGGTGAGAGGGGTCGGCTGCAATCTTCCCTGCCCGCTTCAAGGTCCTTGAAGCAAACAAGACCTGGAGGGACGGCAGATTGCAGCCAATCACCTCTCAGCACAGCGGATGATGCGCTGCAGCCCGGCCTTGTCCTTGGCAGTGGCTGCAACGTGCCAGACGGTGATGGAGGAGCCGAGGATGGACTCAATGATGGCGGTGTAGAAGTGCACCATCATTGTCTTTGGCAGGTTGAATTTCTTCAGCTGCTGCAGAAAGAACATCCTCTGCTGGGCCTTCTTGGTGATGGAGCTGATGTTCAGCTCCCACTTGAGGTCCTGGGTGATGATGGAGCCCAGGAAGTAGAAGGACTCCACAGCGTCAACGGGGGAGTTATGCAGGGTCAGAGGGGCGGGTGGGGCTGCGCTCTACCTATAGTCCACAACCATCTTCACTGTTTTAAGAGCGTTGAGCTTCAGGTTGTTCTGGCTGCACCAGGTCACCAGGTGCTCAGTCTCCCACCTGTAGGCAGACTCATCCCTGCCGGAGATCAGACCGATGAGGGTGGTGTCGTCCGCGAACTTCAGGAGCTTGACGGACTGGTGACTGGAGGTGCAGCTGTTTGTGTGCAGCGAGAAGAGCAGAGGAGAAAGAACGCAGCCTTGGGGGGATCAGGTGCTGGTGGTCCTGGAGCCAGAGACGTGTTTCCCCAGCTTCACGTGCTGCTTCCTGTCAGACAGGAAGTCTGTGATCCACCTGCAGGTGGAGTCTGGCACGTGCAGCTGTGAGAGCTTGTCCTGCAGCAGGGACAGGATGATTGTATTAAAAGCAGAGCTGAAGTCCACAAACAGGATCCTGGCGTAGGTTCCCGGGGAGTCCAGATGCTGGAGGATGAAGTGCAGGGCCATGTTGACTGCATCGTCTGCAGACCTGTTGGCTCTGTAGGCGAACTGCAGGGGGTCCAGCAAAGGGTCGGTGATGTCCTTGAGGTGGGACAGGACCAGGCACTCAAAAGACTTCATGACCACAGAGGTCAGGGCGACGGGCCTGTAGTCATTGAGCCTCCTGCACGTTGCTCTGCGGCGGCATGTAAACACCGACCAGGATGAATGACGTGAAACGGCAGCGCGTGTAAACGCACGCCAACAGTGCGCATGTCTTAACGCCCGCGCACGTGAACGGTCGTGCACGCGCGTAAACGGTTGCTGGGGTTCATTTCAGGTAACATATATGTGTTCATAAAGAGGGCTGGCTCACATTACTTTGACATGTGCTCAGTTACTGAATGCACATTACATGGAGATTCATGAAATGAGTAAAATCCAAATGCCCAAATGTAAAAAGGGTCTGCACTTATCCTCAAGATGGCCTCATCATCACTTTGTTTTCTCTTATGATATTTTGTGCAGTAAGCCATTAGCACTAATAAGATTGATAATACATATGTTTGTAAATGTATTGAGATTTGTGTATTGCCTATAAACTACAAATGAAATCTACACATGTCAAACACTATTTCTCTGCACACAACCGTGTCTTGGTGTGCAGCTCAGTCCATCTGAGCGGCAGTGAAGTGTGGTGGGTGGAGTGTGCACAGGTCAGAGGTCACGGGTCAACCATAAAACATCTTGTGTACAGTCTGACACCACAAGGAAGAGAAACTAACTCCTTTTTCACAGTTAGACATACAGAGTCACATAGATCAGACGGAGAGATCTGAGCCGATACATGCAGGGCAGGTTGTACACGGGCTAGTTTATTAACACGGACACCTGTAAAATATTCAAATTAATCAACTAATTGTAAGTGACAGTAAATGGACCTGTACACATTCATCATGGATGTCAGACTGTTGTACACACATGGATGTTCAATGTGCTTTATTATTCAAGTCACATGCGGAGGAAGTCAAGAAACAGGGTTGCACGTCATATTAATGTAAACTAACAGCAGCTATTTAATATGTGAGCCCACCATTCACTACCCATCTACTAATCACCTTCTTTACATGATTCAAATGAAATGAGTGTGACATGGAAGTGAAACCTCTGGAAAGGCTGCAATGGTTGCACACTGTACTTTTGTCCTAAACAACCTTCTACAGTGTATTTTGCAGAGTTATTGCTTGAAGTGTTTTATATTGTTGACACGATCGATGTCAGACATGAGTTGAATGTGTTTGTCATAACAAATAGAACACCGACATGTCACCAAAGCATGTTCAGAATCTGTATCTGAATTAAAAATACTCATCAAAACATAGTTCCAGTTTAGAAAAATAATAATATTATCCTGTACATGTAATAGTCAGTAATGAGCCAGGACAGGATGATCTTGGTAAACTTTCAGAGATAAAATGAGTTTTTCTTTTAACCCGTTTCACAGAGAGCGTAATACACAGATACAACAGCATGCACTGAGTCAGCACCATGTCAGGAACTTGAAGAATGTTACAAACACAAAGCACTTTTTCCTTCCACAACAGTGTGAATCCAGTGAAACAGTGAATGTCAACCACCAAGCACAGAGATAGAGACCATCACTTATGAGTGTCATACTACAAGCAACACAATGACTGTGGCTCAGCGGTGAGCTGGGTCGTCCTTGGGCAAGGTACTAAACCCCAAATTGCTCCTGTAACTGTGCCTACGAGGTTCATGGTTGTGTTTGAATGTTAGCTGTTCCATCAGTGTATGAATGGGTGATGACGAGTAGTGTGGAAGAGCTTTGAGTGGTCGGAAGACTAGAAAAGTGCTATACACGTACATTTACCATATACAACATTAAGCAAACAACACCTTTGACAAAGAAGGAGTAAAAGGCTAAATATAACAATGCACAATATACTTACTGAAACACTTAGTATCGGAATAAGATAAAAACATTTGCGCAAACCCAAAGGTACTTTTACCCCCAACAGATGTTAGGAGCATCCATCCATCCATTTTCCGCCGCTTATCCGGGGTTGGGTCGTGGTGGCAGCACACCCAGCAGACCGACTCAGGCTTCCCTCTCACCGGCAACATTTTCCAGCTCGTTCTGGGGGACCCCGAGACGTTCCCAGGCCAGCCCAGGCCAGCCCAGGCCCTCCAGCGTGTCCTGGGTCCTCTTCCCAGTTGGACGTGCCTGGAAAACCTCTAATGGGAGGCATCCAGGAGGCATCCGGATTAGATGCCCGAACTACTTCAGCTGACTTCTTTCGATACGAAGGAGTAGCGGCTCGACTCCAAGCTCCCTCCTGATGTCCAAGCTCCTTAACCTATCTCTAAGGCTGAGCCCGGCCACCCTACGGATGAAGCTCATTTCGGCCGCTTGTATCCGCGACCTCGTTCTTTCGGTCACGACCCAGAGCTCGTGACCATAGGTGAGGGTTGGAACGTAGACCGACCAGTAAATGGAGAGCTTCGCCTTCCGACTCAGCTCCCTCTTCACCAAGACAGACCGGTACAGCGCCTGTTTTACTGCTGCAGCCGCACCGATCCACCTGTCGATCGCCCGCTCCACCTTACCCTCACTCCTGAACAAGACCCCGAGGTACTTGAACTCCTTCGCTTGGGGCAGGCATGTTGTCCCCACCTGAAGGGAGCAATCCACCGGTTTCCGGCAGAGAACCATGGCCTCGGATTTGGAGGCGCTAACCCTCATCCCTGCCGTTTCACACTCGGCTGCAAAACGCAGAATGCTGGAGGTCACGGTCCAAGGAAGCAAACAGGACCACATCATCTGCAAACAGCAGAGAGGCGATCCCGAGGCCCCCGAACCGGATTACCTCCGCCCCCCGGCTGCGCCTAGAAATCCTGTCCATGAAAGTCACAAACAGGACCGGTGATAAAGGGCAGCCCTGGCGGAGGCCAACACCCACCGGGAACGTGTCTGACTTAATACCGAGGATACGGACACAACTCCTACTGCAGGCGTACAGAGACCGGATAGCCCGTGCCAACGGATCCGGCACCCCGTACTCCCGCAGCACCCCCCACAGAACTCCCCGAGGGACCCGGTCGAAAGCCTTCTCCAAGTCCACAAAGCACATGTAGACTGGTTGGGCAAACTCCCAAGATCCCTCCAGTAGTCCCGCAAGGGTAAAGAGCTGGCGGTAACCCGAGAACCCGGTGGTGGACACCGGGGGTGAGGGAAGCCGTTAAGCTGAAGAAGGAGGCCTTTCGGGCCTGGTTGGCCCAGGGGTCTCCTGAAGCAGCTGATGGGTACCGGCAGGCCAAGAGGGCTGCAGCTGCGGCGGTAGCGGATGCTAAAACTTGGATATGGGAAGAGTTCGGGGAGGCCATGGAGAAGGACTTTCAGTTGGCCTCAAAGAGGTTCTGGCAAACCATCCGGCGGATCAGGAAGGGAAAGCAGGGCCTACCCCAGGCTGTTATCAGCGGGGGAGGGGAACTGCTGACTCGGACTGGGGACATCGTCGGACGGTGGAAAGAGTACTTTGAGGAACTCCTAAACCCGGCCAACATGTCCCCTGGGGAGGGGGCAGCGCCTGAAGACCTTGGGGTGGGTGCATCCATATCCCTGGCAGAGGTCACTAAGGTAGTTAAAGAGCTCCTTGGTGGCAAGGCGCCGGGGGTGGATGAAATCCGCCCTGAGATGCTGAAAGCGCTGGACATTGCTGGGCTGTCTTGGCTGACACGCCTTTTCAGTGTCGCATGGGGGTCGGGAACAGTGCCCATGGACTGGCAGACCGGGGTGGTGGTTCCCATCTTCAAGAAGGGGGACCAGAGAGTGTGCTCGAACTACCGTGGTATCACACTACTCAGCCTCCCGGGAAAAGCTTATGCCAGGGTGCTGGAAAGGAGACTCCGACCGCTTGACGAACCTTGGATTCAAGAGGAGCAGTGCGGATTCTGTCCCGGTCGTTAGAAGCAATGATGGGCAAATTTGAATGTTATGCATGCTCAAATCCCTGCATTTTATTCCATACACTCACATATTGTTTTTAAACTTGAAACAATGTTCACTTTCCTTATAAATGTTCTGCCTCTTTTCATGTTTTTCATATTATTCATCATTTTTGAAATATTAAAAAAATTATGATTCATTTGACGTCAAAAGAATCCATGGATCTTTTCAACCCCTCTTAGGCAACCCTCACGTGACAGTTTAACCGCTTTTACTGCTCACACACACCACACCATTTTAACTGACATTTGAATGACATTACAAGTCCTTTCAACGCTCTAACCGACACATTTCAAAAGGTCTTGTTGAGAAAAGGAAAGAAGCTGAGGTAGAGACAAGTTCAGCCTTGTACACAAAATGACTATTTCATCATGATTATTATTATTATAATGAACATCTTGGCATTGTTCTTGAAGCTGCAGCACGTATTTATTTCATATTTTTCACTCCCGGATTTGAAAGTCTTACGAGATGAGAGCCAATTGTAAAATAATCAATGAATGTGTATGTCAGAGCAGCATCGAATAGGACATAGACGGTAACAGACAGTCTTGCAGCAGGTCAAGAGACAGCTGTGATGCGCGGGGAGGCTCAGGTAAAGCGCCTCTCTGGGTCTCTGCGGCGCTCACCTCTGAAGGCATCGTCGTTCCAACACAGCTTTGTCTCTGAGGTTGGCGGCCCCGAGCTTCTAGCTGCTTCGTGGTAAGCCCAAATCCCTCCGTTAGTACCATGAAGTTCTTGAAAGCTGGACATTTTCACTCTTTTCACCCCGTGCTGGTGTAAAGGCAACGCACCACCCCCCATCAGACTCACTGACCAGATGTTTGTGGGCCTTGAGGACGGTTTGACCAATAAAGTGTTATCACTTTGCCAGGAGGATCATGCGATCGGTCTGTTGTCTCTGTGTGTCCATGATGGAGTGAGAGTACATCTCTGTGTCTGTCCGCGGCTAATCTTGTGTTGTTTGGGTGGTCATGCTTAGAGACTTCTGGTGGTTGCAGTGGTGGTCAATGTCTCGGGCCTCTCGCTGTCAACTCCTCTATACGCCAACAAGCATGTCATTTTAGGTCAGACCATATTAAAAGAGGGTGGTTCTGGGTTCTTTTGAAAGTGTTTCATATCCAGCAGTATTCATTGAATAAAGAAAGTAGCACCTTAGTAGCACTTACTTTGTAGTTTAACTTTCTTAAAGAAATTGTACTCTCTAGATTCTTGTTATTTGGTTAAATGCATTTATTGTAAGCCGCTTTGGATAAAAGCATCAGCTAAATGAAATGTAATGTAGTCATTAATCAAAATGCAAAACATATGTTCACAAATATGTATACAGAAAAATATTGTTCTCTTATAATGCAAAATACCCAGTAGTTGTACAAAGTACAAGGCAAGGGCCACTGACCAACCGTCGGTATTTGATGAGTTTCGCAGTTCCAGCGGGTTATTGGCTGGAGGGTTGAGTACTGCTCACTATGGCTCAATTCCAATCTCCACCCTAAACCCTCATACCAAGCCAGACCAAGAGAAGGCTGTAGAGCAGATATGAAAGCTGCGTGGGATGGGAGGAGCTATGTTTAGGTTTTGCGGTGGTTTGTGTTGTCGTTTGAAGTCAGCAACATTGTAGATGTTGGTCCAGAGGTACTTGTTGGTGTCTACCCTTTCCACAGCGTCTTTATAGATAGATAGATATAGACTTTATTAATCCCCAAGAGGAAATTTGTTGTCAGTGGCGCCCAACACTTTACAAACACCAAATGGAATAAACAAAAACAAACACACACAAAACAAAATATAACAGCTATGAAAGAGAGATATCTATATATCTATATCTATATATAGATATCTCTCTCTCTCTCTCTCTATATATATATCTATATATATATACACACACATATATACACAACAAATATACAAATATATATACATACACATTTTATATATATTGTAACAGGATGGGAGGAAGGGCCCAGACGTTCGGGCAGCGCAGCAATCACAGGCAGAGTCTTTTCTGCAGGTTTTAAATGGTTTTATTGAAATAAACAAAATAACTCAAGAGTAGCTCTGTCTAGAACTATCACAACCGGGCCACTACCCGGCCTACCGGTTTCACCTCCGTCGGACAGAAGAGAAGCCTCTCTTCTCTCGTCGCATCTGCTCCCTGACCTTTATAAGCCTCGCTGATGAGGAGATCAGGATCAGGTGAGTCTCGTCCCACAGCTGATCCCGATGCTCCTCTATTGCGTGGGTGGAGCCTTCTGGCTAAAATGTAGATGCCTGCGACAACCCTTCCCCTCAGGCTGTTACAATATATATATATATATATATATATATATATATATATATATATATATATATATATATATATATATATATATATATATATATAAATAAATAAAACTTTGTGATTCTGTTTAGGCCACCAGAGAAGGCTTAGAATGCCCTGATGGCCCACCAAGGTGTATATATAAATATAAAAAATGCTTCTCGATATCTTGTACGACCTCCACATGCTTGCATGCATGCTTGGCAACGTGCAAGCTCCTAATAAGACGATGGATGGTGTCTTGTGGGACATCCTCCCAGATCGTTCTACGGGCATTAGAGTATGCAGGCAGTACCTGCAGGATGAAGGAATTGATGCATGCGAATGGCCCTCACGATCACCTGACCTGAATACTATAGAACACCTCGGACGGACAACACACACACACACACACACACACACACACACACACAGTTTTGGCTCAGCAAATAAAGCACCCATTTATCTATTGATGTGCACTTCTCTGAAGTGACTAAGCCCTGAATATGTCTTAATGCAATAATCTAAAAGATTTTCATTGAAATGAATGTGTCTTAAGTCCCTTTAGCCCACTGATAAAAGCCTTTGAATTTGCAATAAGATTAATGTTTATGGCGACTATGGATAAAATCACAAGCGGCGCTCTTTTTGGGATGTGAGATCCAAAAACAGACCTGAGATAGAAAGAGACTGAAACAGATATTTTTGACTCAGTCACTTTAACTATGTAACTTCAATGTTTGCTGCTCTACAACAACACCATGGTGTCATGTATTCCAGGGGCCAAGCATCCTCTGAAACACAGTGTGTGCATCTAAGACTGGTACAAATGAATCATAGAGGTAACAAAAACACTCAGTTTATAAACTCAGTGCTCAGCTGTAGGTGAAATCCCTCCAGGTGTTCTTTAAGTTTCTCCCTCACATCTTCTCCCATTTCCACCAGTGTAGTGTTAATAACAGAGTCACTCTGTTCCTCATCACAGGCTGTCTGAACGGTGGACAGACCCCCGCTGTTCTCTGTCATCTGTCCTAAGTCTCCTTTGTGTTCTGAAACAAGTACGTTTTGTGCTTCATCAGCAACTACTTCTATCTTCAAAACTCTTTGTAATCCCTCTTCAGCAGGGACAGGCTGTCCCTCTAAACTGTCTTGTATCCACAGCAGCTGCTGCAGCTGCAGATCCAGGTGATGCTCCTGCCCCAAAGCTTCAGTCTGCCCTTCACACGTGTCAGGGAGCAGCTTCTGCTGAGAGTCTAAAAACGGCAAACTCAGCTTGTTAGTATTAGAAACAAACCCTTCAACAGGGATCACATGTTGAAAACCTTGAGTTTGGAGCAGGATTTGGGAATTTGTTTTACTGGTTTCCACACTTTTCTCAGGTGGCCTTTCCAGCCTGACTCCTTGTATGCCTTTGGCATTTTCAACTGTGTCACAAGTACTTGTTTCAACACATCTCTGAATCTTCAGAGAGTCCTCGTGCACTGTGGGCTGGACATCTTCCCCAGTCTTTGAAGCTCTGCATGTTACCTGACCACCAACCTGTACCTGCCCTCTTCCACAGTAAAAGCAGTATGCCTTCTCCTCCTCAGACCAGCTGTTAGTTGCTGGAAAAAAAGGATGCGCCAACTCCGTCTGATCCACATATCTGTCCTCACGCAACCCTGTAAATTCAGATTTAGCATCAATCTCACTCTCTTCCTGGTTAGATCCTCCTTTGTCTCGTCTCCTCTCCCCCAGTTGTGTCCAGTTCCCTCTGTTTTTACAACCATCTTGTGACACAAGTAGAGTGTGCTTCAGTTGTTTATCATGGAGCCTTAGCACAGTGCTGCGCAGGCGATTCTCCCTCCGCCTAGCAGCATGCAATTGCCGTAGAGCTTTCTCCAAGCAGTCAATAGCCTGGTCATAACGTCTCCTCCACAGCAGGGGGCAGAGCTGAGCATAGCTGTGCTCCTTAGGCAGGTAAAAGCCTGGCGGAGGGGGCAAACGCCTCATGTAGCGTGATGGAGAGAGGGGACAAGAGGCTGGTGCTGGACTACGTTCTTGCTGTGAGAGGTGCTCCATCCCTGATGGCTTTTGAGATGTTGCAGGTATTTTTAAAGGACTTTCCTCAACTGCTTTCTGAACTGTAGGTTCTTCTGAAGTTCGATAGTCGTCCGTCTCCTGCTGAGCGTTCTCGTGGTCGCCTGAGCGGGGATTCTTCCTACAGAAAAGAAAGTGACAAAGGCTGTTTGTACCATTAGTTTTTCTCTCATATGGCAGGACATATAGGTGTGTGATAAGTTAAAGGACACATCTTTGCACATCACATTTTCAGCACTCTAATAAGCACAACAGTTGAGCTGTTTTTATTGTGCGATTTTGTGACTCAATTTCTCTTTTGGTAAAAAAAAAGAGTTTAGCAATGAAATTATATTTAGTGGGTTGAGGGAAAGTGGAGGCAGGGCGAAGAAAAGGAACTACAAGCCATTTCTGTCTTTCATCACCATGGTAAATGAGAGATTGCTGGTGATGTGTCAGATTGAGGATCGTGATAGTAATGTTTTATGTTTCATTTTTGTATTCACTTACCCATGCTGCCTAGGTTCGCTTACTTCCTGCATTTGTTTAGTTTCCGGCCTGTTTTGTTCCTAACATGTGCTCCATTATTAGCTCATCAGACCTTGTCTCAGTTCTTTCACTAGACTCTAGCAGTCCAGCGGTTTGGATTATTTCCGTGTGATTTACTGCAGCCTGATTTTTGGATTGCTTTGGTTGTAGCCTGTTTTTTGTTTCCTTTTTGTATGCAGTGTGAAGACAAACAGGTTACTGACTATTTTCTGCCTTTTGTGAACCTAGGCCCAATTCCACGTACGTGGTTCAACAAATCCGATCAAAAGTCCTATTATCCAGTTTAACCTAACGAGATGATACAGGATATGTCGGAATGAGAAATAAACTCAGAGAAAGACTGTCTCTCTTTTCTCTGCTGATGAGCAGAAGTTGATCATGACTACATGTGATGAATTTAAGTCCATAATCATGACAAAATCTAATGGTGCTTCACATTCATGCGTAGCAAATATTCGCAACACTTCCTGTTGTGAATGCAGCGTAACCCTCAAGCCCCAGTCTTCAAGTCTACAACTAGACGACTTTCCAGAGTAGAAACTCAGGCTGAAAGGCCTGTGCAGAACGAAAGGAGCCAGCCACAAGAGGAGGATGCTACTCAAGAGAGAGGTCAAATGAAGGAGACAATGCTTCAGGAGCAGGAGATGAGTCAACACTCGGATGCTGAGGAAGTACCAGAACACCAAGTGTATGAAGACACAATGTCTTCAGAGGACGACTAAGAACCTGAGAGAGTCAGACGTTCTACAAGGACACGCCAACCAAGATGTATCCTGATGTACAATGAGTTAGGAAAACCTTGTGTTACACACCTGTGAAAGTAAGGAATGAAAATTAAAGTGTTTGAGTTCATCAAAAACACAGCTAATGCTAATTTGAGTATTCAAATTTGTTTGAATGATGTCTGTTAAGTAATACAGTTGCATTAAGTCATACGTCATTCAGAAATCCATTTTTGGAAACAGAAATAAAAACACAAGGCTATTTGAAGAAAAAGTGATGTTGCAATGTAACAAGATGACAAAATGTATTCTGTGAGTAATGATACTACACGTTTAAGCAGGTATGTTGTTGTACATTAAGTATGTTGGATATTAAGTATAGGTAGATATTGCCAGATGTAACTTAATGGACTATTGAGGCTTACTAATGTACCTGTGGATTAAGACAATACAACCAGACAGGAAAACAAATAGTTAACTATTTGTCCTGTAGTCATGCTTTGATGGTAATCAGATGTGTAGCTTGACATATGTATGATTGTGTAACTGTATACTAGTCAGTACTCATCTCATGAGGTTCAAAAGTGTTATCTGGTCATTTAAACTAATGTTGATACCAGAGAAAAAAAATGTTTTGCTAACATTGTATTATTTTAGTGGGGGAGGGTGTAGCGCCCTGAAATACGTTGTCAAATGTTGTTGTTACAGACAGTATTGATTGGCGCTTCATAAAAGAGTGCTGTCTCTCTAAGAGAGTGAAGAAGAAGACGTACTGTTACAGCTGAACAAAAACGTATGCTTGTTCTTGTGACTGGGACTTTGAAAGAATAAATGTTGCAAAACGGAAAGAAGGACGTGTGTCTGGACATTTCATATCAAGGGTGCAACGGCGGCACCTTCGGGCAAGCAGTCTTTAGACCGGCCCTGGGCCGTTACTGGCACATCAACCTCTCACCGGCTCCGTTACCGGCCTCACACCGCCCCTTTTCTTTTCCTCCGCAGAGTTTAGAAATTCAAATATGCTTAAATTCAGTGGGAAAGCAAGAAAACAACACACACGATTATAAACGTATTTGTCATAAACAATAAAAATATGCGTATAATCAACGTATTTGTAATATGTCAAACACCGACTGACGTAATCACGGAGAAAATATGTTTCCAGTCAACGTAATTTGAAAATACGTTTTAGTTCTGCGGGACTGTAATTTGTAGGAGACGGGGTTGATTGGCCACACGTCTGAGCGCAAAGGGCCTCGTGGTGCAGGATGCAAATGAAAACTTGCAATGAAAAAAGGATGGCTCTCTTTTCATGTTCACGGAGAATCGCTCCAAATCCTTTGTTCTTCCCCAACATACAGGGTGCACCAATAAGTTTATCCATCGGTGTTTTTTTTTTCTTTGACAAACTCCATGAAAGTCGTGAATAAATCCTCTCCTCTTGTTGTCCTTTTTATTGGCAAAACAGACAAGCTTCCCTCACACAGTGTGTCACCTGCAGCATACCTGGCTATTATACTGCACTGAGATATAGATGGCTAACGTCTGTTGACTCATCTAATGCGAGAGAAAAGTATGTCGTTGTGTCTGTCCTTAATTTGTGTTTCCTCTACTTGATTTACTATCATGATGCTACGATCGTGGACAGTTCTTGCTGACAGAGGCATGTCTTTTATTCGTTTGATTATCTTGTCATTATTTGTAACGTCATCAAACAGTTCATTGGCCACATCAAGCATGAATGTTTTGGCTCATCTGTGAATGGCTTTCTATTCCTTACTATTGCCAGAGCACATGCAAAGCTGGCGGAATTCCCGTCACCTTGCTTGGTCCACACATGTAGTTGCTGCTGACTCGTCTGCACTCTCCACTGTAGCTCTTCGCATGTCTTTTTCCCGCTGTCCCCCGCTGGATATTTTGATGCAATGAAGCATGGTGCCTATCGAACTGCCGCTTTATATTTGACCGTTTCATCATTTATCATTGCTCATTGCATATTAGACATACTGCAGATCCTGCTCTCTCCACAAATACAAATTCCTCTGTCCACGCAGCCTGGAATGCACGATAATCATTGCCTTTTTTTCTTTTTGTCATCTTTACAAGGGTTGAAGCGGATAAACTAGTTGGCTGTCTGATAAAATTGATTTCTTCACCTTCACAATGACCCGTGACATGCTTGCGAGCCATTGGTTCCCGACCCGTGAAATGTATTTTCAAAACTAATTTCTGTTTACTTTAAAATGACAGTGTTATTGAGCAATATCACAAGTATTTTAAAATCGGTTCCAAACTGATTTTTTTTTAAAAACATTGTTAGGGAGCTATATGCTGTCACCAAAAGAGCCATATATGGCCCACAAGCCATGGGTTACCGACCGCTGCTCTAACATGACATGCCACGCGACATGTTGAGTGACACCTCACGTGGCGTATCATGTGTCATGCGACATGTGCCACATGATACAACACATGACATGTCACGTGACAGTAAGTCATCCTAAGTCATGTCTCACTGTCATTCTACAAGATCAGAGTCTTCTATGCCCTGTCTCAAGACGGCACACAAGTGAGCCAAAGGTTGGCAGATGGTACATCACCAATGACAAAATGTGACTCTGTATGTGTACCTGACAGGAATGTCTTCTTGTGTCTGTAGTGCTCCTTGTCTTTTGCATTTGCTTGTGGAAGAGGAATCAAATACTGTAGGAAATGCATCTTCCTTTAGTCTTCTGATCCCACTGTGGATGAGAAGGTGTAACACACAAGAAGCTGATATACAAACACATTCAGCAGTAGACTCATATTCAGCTCCCATGGTCAATAACAGAAACTAGTGACACTGGTTGAGTTTATAGACCTGCAGCCAGTCAGTTCGAAGCTGTCTCGGGTGAAGTGTTTGGAGCAGAAGTAGATGAAATCTGTCTGTGGATCCCAGGAGTCTGCACGGTGTGAGTTGGTAATCCAAAGGTTCCTCCGAGTTGCTCCTTTTGGTAATCTGTCCATCAATGACAAATTATCGTTCATCAAATAATATTTTGTCTTATTGTTTGTTGCTTCAATATAGGGCTGCAACTAACGATTATTTTAATAATTGATTAATCGGTCGATTATTTTTTCGATTCATCGGATAGAAAACTAATCATTTTAAAGCATTAATTTGCAACCTTTTATTACAAAAACAGAACTAACTGCAAATTCACAGTGCAACAAATCTTAACAATAAAGAATTTATAAAAAACTAAAGAAATACAAATCTGAAAACTTAACAGGATTTGTCAGAACTTGTTCTCTACACTCACAGACATGCACACTCACAGATGCGCGCGCACACACACACACACACACACACACACACACACACACACACGCACACTCACACACACACTCACAGACACACACACACACTCAGAATTTATAGAACAATAAATGATATTTACTCGTTTCTTTTCTTGAAGCCTCCGCGGTATTTTAAAATAAAGACGTTATCTAACCCAACAGCTCAAACACGGGGAATGAAGGACTAGCTAGCGAGCTAACGACAACGGTAGCCTAGCTGCTAAGTTATTGTACACGCAACGCGACTATGCAGTGACATACGAGAAGGTACAGCGCTGCAGAAGCTGCTGGACCTTCAGTCTGCGGCGCTCCACTTTACTCAACTGTTTTGTTCAATACTCAAACATCTCCGCGACTTATTGAGTGGCGTAATAATCGCGACACAACGAATCGATAATGGCCGCGTTTCCCAGATTCGATAAGACGCTCTCAAGCACTAGCAGCGTCTTAAGAGCGTCTTAAGAGCGTTTTAGGAGCGCTCTTAGAGCGCTGTGAAAGAACGATGTGTTTCCCTGAGTCGTTCTTAGCTTAAGACGCTCTTTCACTAAGTAGCAAACGTAAGATCAGTCTGACCCACTCTTAACAGCCTTCTTAGCGACTAAACGCTCACTGCAGCCGCGTCAGGGAAAGTTATATCTGACATTCAAAGGAGTACTAAAACCATGCTTCATGATGAATGTGCGCCCACAGCTGCAGAACACTGACGCAAGAAAAATAATAGCATAAAAAGAAGAAAAATGACAATATAAAAATAAAGATTTTCCCCTGTGTTCTTGTAGCTAAATACATAAAATGAATCAGCATGACTATCACTCGCGTTTTCACACACATTCGGCATCTGCATATGAGTTTACGTTAGCTATAAAAACATCATATCAGCAAGCTGACATGTGTAACTGAACTCTGCTGAACCTCATCAAGAGAGGCTCCACGTCTAAAGGCGTTGCTGAATGAAGTCCACGTGAGAGACACCACGGCTGCAATACAGCATCACCTCGCTGCTAACCAACAGCGTCGCCGTGCGCAAAGCCAGATAGTTACATAAATGCATAAATACACGCTAGTGTCACCACACATCCAGAGGCCAACCCGCTGCAATGTTGCCCTCAGCCTGCGTCTTTACGCATGGGGAGCTCCCTGGAGGTGGTGGGGGACGGCACCGGCCTCAGCAAGGCATCGGTTTCACGGAGTGTGGCAGCGTGACACCGATCCTCCTGCGCCATGCGGACACACATCAGAATGCCCACCACACGGGACGAGGTCCGCCAGGTCCACCGTGGATTTCATGCCATGGCTGGGATCCCCCGGGTGATTGGTGTGGTGGATGGCACACACACGCGCGCACGCGTAGCGTAAATGCACATGTGTGTGGGGACCACAGCGTGTTATGTGTGATTTATGCGCTGATAAAGTGGTGGGTGCTCGATTAACCTGGCATCGATTGATTTAGTTTCAGCAACACGGCGGTGGACAGCTCCCACTAAGAGCGTCTTAAGGCTGAATTATACTTCTGCAACTCCAACTCCGGCTGGCCACGCAGTCGGATTGACGGACTCGTTTTGATTTTTAGTTCCCCTGAGTTTTCCATATGCCAGAACAGCAGGTGGCGCAACGAGTCTATCTGCACACTGACGTTCACCGATATCTCCCTCCAGGAATTCACCTCCATCTGCGTGTCCTGATACTCCGTCAGACGGGTTTTATAAATGCTCATATTTGTGGACCTCTTCAGCCAAACGTTCTTCAACAAGATCCATTGTTCGGGTTTCTGCTATGACTTTTAAAAACAGCAGTATTCTGCTATGGAACCGGAAATGAGAGACTCAGAAAGGACGTGGTTAGCGGACCAATCACAGTCTTCCGGGCTGCGTACGGTTCGCGTAGCTTTGTCGGATAGTCAGAAATTTGGGGTGACGCACGCAAGCACGCAAAATGGCCGATTTGACCACGCATGGTCGGCCATGCGTGTCTTGCGTGCTTGCGTCTCTGCGTAAAACCCGAGTATAAATCAGCCATTAGGAAGCTTCTTTGGCGAGATCTTAAGAAGGCAGTTAACACTCGTATCTTATCGCTCCTTCTTAGCGAACCTTCTTTCAAGCCTTCTTAAGTCCTTAAGAATGATCGAATCTGGGAAACGCAGCCAATGAAATTCGTTGCCAACTTTTTTAATCGATTTTTATCGATTCGTTGTTGCAGCTCTACTTCAATACACAAGTTCATGTGAGATATTTATGAACATAAAAGCTACAAAGAACATTCATGACATGACAGAAACTAAAGATAAACTGTATTGCAGCAACATTTTCTCCAGACGAATGTTGTGCTCATCAACAATTGTGTGCTCTTGTTTTAGCAGTGGTTTGATTTTACTAAGTGTATTTAATCCATACTGTACTGAACTACAATTTTGAGGAACTTGTATCTTTATCAGTAGTCAGAGAGGAGCCATCACTAGGGGCCAGTAGTCAGAGAGGTGCCGCCACTAGGGGCCAGTAGTCAGAGAGGTGCCACCACTAGGGGCCAGCAGTCAGAGAGGTGCCACCACTAGGGGCCAGTAGTCAGAGGTGCCACCACTAGGGGCCAGTAGTCAGAGAGGTGCCACCACTAGGGGCTAGTAGTCAGAGAGGTGCCACCACTAGGGGCCAGCAGACAGAGAGGTGCCACTGACTCATTGCTGTCCTGACAACTGGCTGACATCTGCCATACGCTTGCCATGGGCTCGTCGCTGCCAGTAATCACACTCGCTGTCACTTGATTTGTTGATATTCAGAGCATTATTTATCATCAAACTACAGTCTATGTAAAGATCTAGAGGAGTAATGTCTACCTGTGCAGAGAATGAAGTCTTTCTCCCTGTGTGTTTTGTGTGTTGTTATCAGAGATGCATCTGTGCTTTATTCATATTAAAATGCATGTGAGTCCCAGTGCTTGTGCCCCACTGGCTAGCTAATTGCTATCACTCTTTCCTGCCTCCATTAGGCAGGAACAGCTGATAACCGCTTCCCGACTCACATTGTCGTCGTGGAAATATAGCGCCCACGCTCCCCCTCACGTAAACAGTGTTAGTTCTGTCAGGACTTTTGTCGGTTTTTGCATTGTTAGAACTGTTAGCACCATTAACTATTGCTCATCATTGGAGCCGGTCTTCCTTCCATCAGAGGATTGGCATTTTGATCTCTGGCTTCACTAGTCCATGTTGATGTGTCCTTGGGAAAGACACTTAATCCCAAATTGCTGCAGCTGTGTATGAGAGTGCATGGAGTTAGTTAGTTATGGTGGGCAGGTGGCAACTTGCATGGTATCTCCTGTCATCGGTGCAGTTTTAAAGCACTTTGATAGCCCAGTTGTCACCATGTGTAAGCAATCCATCATAGATGTGATCTGAATTTTGAATTTATCACATTTAATGTTTATGTTGCTGCTCTAAGCCTGAGCCAACTGTTTACAATGTTTGATTAATTTAATAAATATCTAACACAGCTCTCGAGTTGTTGGAAATTGCATAAGTTAATTTGTCAGAACTTGGCAAGGAGTTTATCACGGTTTTCCACAAGATCCTTTTTCTATCGACTGAATAATACGTCATCATTTAAACACGAGAGGAAAGCAACATCAAAATCACCAGCTACATTTATTACAAAAGAAAGATTGTTGTAAGGGCCCTGAAAATAGTCAACAAAACAGAAATCAAAAAGTCTTTAAATTCTAGAAGTATGTAAACCTGATGTTCTACAAAATGCTCACTTGTGAAAGGTGATACCAGCATTACGAGTCGCACGGTTGTCTCGAGATTTGCAGCCGCCCGCTGAGCAATGTCTTGGCATCTGAAATTGATACAGTGAAGAAAAAAATACATACACGTTTTGAAAAGTACCTGAACAGAGAACCTCAAACAGAAACATCAGGAGAAAGTTGCTCCAAAAGGATTAAATATATGTTTTGATATTACCATATTAAGACCATCAACTGTATATTGTATTATTGTATGAAATGTCACTTGGCATCCATGTTTTTTGTAAATTAATTTACATTAGTACACTTGTACTATAATGATATTAACCATGCCATCAAATATTTTTCTTTTCTCTTTTACATGATCAGCAGATCAATTATAAAGACAAAAGTTCAGTAGTTCAGTCCAAGGGTTGCCAGTCTAGGTCAAGCACAAGACCAGTCGAAATGTGGATTGGTAGACAATGCATGACTCTTGCTCGTGCTTATGGCTGTATTTGGTGTGTGGAAAAAACACACAAGAAATGTATGATTTTCCCCAAGGGGATGAAGTGCTCGGATGATATAAATATAGTTGCAGCCCATAACACATGTTAGCAAACAATTATTATGTACATTATGAATGTATGTAGTATCATAAAAAACATATTGCATGTACATTAAGCAACACAACAGTAACCACTTATAGTTTTTCTATATCCACCACATCTTTATCGAGAATTTCACTCTCAAGTCCATATTATGTTAAATACATGTTTGACTTCCATTCCTTTTTTCTATCTATTCCTCTTTGTTTTGATTGCATCTATGTTTGTATAATGTAATGGCACGTTGGCTTGTTTGTCCGTTAGGATGTGTGCAATAAAGTTTTTGCTAAAAGGGAAGAACACAGGTCGACACTTCCCTGTGTCCTTACATCTTGACAGTATCGCGTGTCTCGCTGCGGCTCGCACTGCAAACAGACGTAAACAGACAACGTCATCGTTAACAGGTGAAACGCGGTGCGTGTAACAACTACGCTGCGTGATTCGTTCAGGCGCTTTCGCTTTTTAGATGTTTGTACTCTGCAAGGCATCATGAGTCACGTGACGTTACCTCGATCGCCGCATACGCTCATGTAACAAGCTAGCGAAAGCTAGTACCGGCAAACCCGCTGCTAACTTCAAGGGTATTAGGCACGTTTCAGCCTTTGGATACTAACCTTAATTGAGTTCAACAGACGCTGGAGTAAATAATAACTCATAAAGACTGAAGATATTATCCCCGCACTGCAGATTTCGACCTCACGAAGATGGCGGGGTTTCTCCTCTTCCGCCCTCTTCTTTCTTTTCCTTGTCCTCCCCTTTTTTTTGTAAATAAAACTTTATTTACAACATGCAGCTCACGTTAGAAGGAACAACATGTCTTTATAATACAATGCTATATGGCATTAATTAGCCTATTGTGTGCTTCGTATTTTCAACCAAGCTTATTAAAGTATCGGCTATGTTAAACCATAAGACAAGCTTGTTATTAATACCATTATTAATTGCTATAATTCTGTTGTTCCACAAGGTGGCACCATGTGGAGTAAATATATTCCAGTAATAATTGTTTGGTACAGGCTCAACATGCATCATTTATTCTGATGAATCTTTTGAGTCACACGTCCCATTTTAAAGTGAGGGATATGGAGATTAATTATTGGACAACCATCTGGATGAGGTATCCAAAGTTTGACGGTCTGATTTACTCATACCTAGGTCTAGGTCTCTGTCGTTAGACTGTCGTTTTATAACTTTCATTATCTGTTTTGTCAATCTACTGTCTCGTTCTTCAATGTCTGGGACTGCTCTTATGACAGTACTGTCTTTGTGTGGATGTATGTCGCAATCCTGGTGACTGACACCGCCCTATAACCAGGTAGAATGTGGGTGACTGTGGTTAGCGTTCCAGTCTTTTAAGCTGAGGGTTGGTTTCAATCAGAGGGTGGGAAGTTTGTGCCCCGGCTCTGCTAATCCATGTCAATGTTTCCTTGAGCAAGACACTTAACCCTGATTTGCTCACCGTTGCTGTGTCTACGGTGTATAGAGCTAAAATGTAAGTCGCTTTGGATAAAAGCGTCCGCTCAATGAAATGTAATATCCAAATCCTTCTGCGGGGCTGCCATCAATAGGAATGGAAAAATGGTTCTGTCCATAAGACCTCACCTGTTTTTGCAAACAGGACTTTTTTTTATGAATGTGTCTATATGTTGTTCAACGATGATATTAAACATCAATGTAGCACTCAGCATCACATATTATACTCCACTCAATTACAGCATGTCCGGGCCTCGCATCTTAAATTCACAAAATCAAACAGATAACAGTAATCTAAAATAAGTACATGTTATAAAATTAAAGCCCCAATTTCATCACGCATCAACATGCTTAAATATAGAAGGAAGAAACACTGGCTATGCACCAAGGCTTTTGGTGGCATGTACTGTACATTTCATTTAGCTGACGCTTTTATCCAAAGCAACTTACACTTTCGCTCTCTACACCGTAGACACAGCAACTGGGAGCTTGTTCAAGGACACAACAACAGGGAATAGCGGAGCCTCAAACCACCGATGCTCTGACTGAAGGACGTGCATGCTAACCACTGAGCCACAGTCGGCCTGTGTATATAACACAAACACATCATAACACTAGGGCCTAATTGTGCCCCCATGTAGTTCTATGCAGACACTTTATTGCCAGTCAGAATCTTTGTAATAGGCAATGATTCTGAGCACACAGGGATGAGTAATGACTTTACCAGGGCCCTATTCCACGTACGTGGTTCAACGAATCCGATCCAAAGTCCTATTATCCAGTTTAACCTAATGAGATGATAGGCTACAGGATATGTCGGTTCCACGAAGGTGGATCCGCCCACAAACGGTCTCGTTTATTCTAACCAGACGTCAGTTCACAGGACAATTGCGTGTGCCCGCTCCTCTTCAGAAGGGAGAAAAGTCAAACGCCAAATTCATGATGCTGTCTTTCTAAAATGACAAATAAACTCGGAGAAAGAGCGTCTCTTTTCTCTGCTGATGAGCAGAAGTTGATTATGACTACATGTGATGAATTTAAGTCCATAATCATGACAAAATGTAATGGTGCTTTCACATTCAAGCGTAGCGAATAAATAAAAGCACCCGAAAAATACAACGACACTTACAAATAAAAGCTTTCAAAAAATAACCACTCTATTAAAGAACCTGTTCAGGGTCAGTTATACCCCGGTCTGCCAGTCCATGGGCACTGTTCCCGACCCCCATGCGACACTGAAAAGGCGTGTCAGCCAAGACAGCCCAGCAATGTCCAGCTCTTTCAGCATCTCAGGGCGGATTTCATCCACCCCCGGCGCCTTGCCACCAAGGAGCTCTTTAACTGCCTTAGTGACCTCTGCCAGGGATATGGATGCACCCACCCCAAGGTCTTCAGGCGCTGCCCCCTCCCCAGGGGACATGTTGGCCGGGTTTAGGAGTTCCTCAAAGTGCTCTTTCCACCGTCCGATGATGTCCCCAGTCCGAGTCAGCAGTTCCCCTACCCCGCTGATAACAGCCTGGGGTAGGCCCTGCTTTCCCTTTCTGATCCGCCGGATGGTTTGCCAGAACCTCTTTGAGGCCAACCGAAAGTCCTTCTCCATGGCCTCCCCGATCTCTTCCCATGCCCAGGTTTTAGCATCCGCAACCGCCGCAGCTGCAGCCCTCTTGGCCTGCCGGTACCCATCAGCTGCTTCAGGAGACCCCTGGGCCAACCAGGCCCGAAAGGCCTCCTTCTTCAGCTTAACGGCTTCCCTCACCCCCGGTGTCCACCACCGGGTTCTCGGGTTACCGCCAGCTCTTTACCCTTGCGGGACTACTGGAGGGATCTTGGGAGTTTGCCCAACCAGTCTACATGTGCTTTGTGG
This sequence comes from Clinocottus analis, assembly GCF_023055335.1. NCBI lineage: Eukaryota > Metazoa > Chordata > Actinopteri > Perciformes > Cottidae > Clinocottus > Clinocottus analis. The sequence goes on along the minus strand of NW_027176187.1, from coordinate 754,881 downwards.
ACTTGGACACCTCCGGGTTCTCGGGTTACCGCCGTGACAGGCACCGACGACCTTCTGACCACAACTCCTGGCGGCCGCTTCCACAATAGAGGCCTTGAACAAGGTCCACTCGGATTCCATGTCCCCAACCTCCCTCAGGATGCATGAAAATTTCTTCCGGAGTTGGGAGTTGAAGACCTTCCGGACAGGATCCTCAGCCAGACGTTCACAGTTCACCCTCACAACACATTTGGGCTTGCTAGGTCTTTCCTGCCGTCTGCCCCGCCATTTAATCTAACTCACCACCAGGTGGTGATCAGTTGACAGCTCTGCTCCTCTCTTCATCCGAGTGTCCAAGACATACGGCAGCAGATCAGATGATACAATTACAAAGTCGATCATTGATCTTTGGCCTAAGGTGTTCTGGTACCAAGTACACTTATGAACCACCATATGCTCGAATATGGTGTTTGTGATGGCCAAACCGTGGCTAGCACAGAAGTCCAACAACAGAACACCGTTCGGGTTCAGATCGGGCAAGCCGTTCCTCCCAATCACCCCCTGCCAAGTTTCACTGTCATTACCCACGTGACCGTTGAAGTCTCCCAGGAGAACTATAGAGTCGGCAGGAGGCGCTCTCTCCAGGACCCCTCCAACCGACTCTAAGAAGGCCGGATACTCCGAGCTGCTGTTCGGTGCATAAGCACAAACAACAGTCAGAGCCTTACTCTCCGCAACCCTGAGGCGCAGGGAGGCGACCCTCTCGCTCACCGGAAAAAACTCCAACATAGCGGCGCTCAGCCGGGGGCTCGTGAGTATCCCCACTCCCACCAGGCGCCTCTCACCCTGGGCAACTCCAGAAAAGGACAAAGTCCAACCCTTCTCCAGGAGCTTGGTTCCAGAGCCCTTGCTGTGCGTGGAGGTGAGCCCAACTATATCTAGCTGGTACCGCTCCACCTCCTGCACCAGCTCCGGCTCTTTCCCCGCTATCGAGGTGACGTTCCACGTCCCTAGAGCTAGTCCATGCTGCCGGCGATCGGCTCGCCCAGGTCTTCCGCCTGGCCTGCCGCCCGGTCTGCACTGCACCCGAGCCCGATAGTCCTCTCCGCGGGTGGTGAGTCCATGGAGTGGCAGCGGCACCATGATGTTTTTTCGGGCTGACCCCGACTGGGCCCCATGGGCGAAAGCCTGGCCACCAGACGCTCGCCAACGAGCTCGCCTCCCGGGTCTGGCTCCGCCTTGTCCGGGCGGGGTGACTAAACTCCTAGTGCTGCTCTCCATCAGGGTTTTTTGAACCGCTCTTAGTCTGGGCTGTCCCCCGAGACCTGTTTGCCTTGGGATACCCTACAAGGGGCTGACGCCTTGGACAATATAGCTTCCAGGATCACTGAGCCACTCAAACTCCTCCACCACGTTAAGGTGGCGATTCGCGGAGGATCATGACTTTATCTCATAATTTTGACTTTTCTTTTGTGGCTGAATGTGCTTCCATAAATATGAGCAAAACAGGCTGTGAAAAAAGCCTTTGCTGTTTATCCTCTTGGTCCTTCTCTCAAAATATTGACAAGAATTTTATCTTTTGCTTGAAGTAAATGTTTTCAAAAACTTTTTTTTGACAATGAATATTTTCTCCTAAACATATGTGCCACAATTATTGACACTCCATTAAATATTTTGTGCAGCCACCGCTTGTCAAGATAACAGCTCTGAGTCTTCTTCTTTAAGCGTGGTGAGGTGGGGAACACATGGCACTGGATCTGAGACCATTCCTCCATGCAGATTCTCTCCACATCCTTCAGATACTGAGGTCGACGCTTTGTGGACTCTCCTCTTCAGCTCATCCCACACATGTTCTATGGGGTTTAGGTCGGGGGACTGTGATGGTCTTAGCAAAACCTTTATTCTGTGGTCAGTGAATCATTTCTGTGTAGATTTTGAGGTGGGCTTTAGATCATTGTCATGCTGGAAGGTCCAATCACGACCCATTTTAAGCTTCCTGGCAGACGCGGTTAGGTTTTCATTTAATACCTGCTGGTATTTGATGCAGTCCATGATACTATGTATCCTAACAAGATGTCCAGGGCCTTTGGAAGAAAAAACAGCCCGACAACATCAAAGATTCGTCACCATACTTCACGGTGGCTATGAAGTACTTTTCTGTATGGCTATCTTTTTTGTCTACACCAAACCCACCTTTGAAGTCTGTTGCCAAATAACTCTAAGCAGCAGCTTTCACCATGTTCTCCACTCGCATAAAAATGATTTTGGCTAGCACTGTTAACTATCGGGAAAAAGGTCCTGGTTTCAATCCCTGGCCGAACGACATGTGTGGAGTTGGCATGTTGTTCCTGTGTCAGGGTTCTCTGGCTTCCTCCCACAGTTCACAGACATACAGCTCAGTTAACTGATGACTCTAAATGGCCCTGAGGTGTGAAAATGTGCGGGAATGGTTGTCTGTCTTTGTGTGCCATGCGAAAGTCTGTCTACCTGTCCAGGTGAACCCTGCTTTTACCAAATGTCAGATGGGATGAGATAAAATTAATAAAAAACTAGTTCCGATTATGGGCAGTAGTATTACTTTGGCAAATTTACTTAATAATATCAGCAATCACTTCAAAAAGTTTCACACCTGGTTAATAGCATGTTTTGCTCTCATGCTTATTTTTACACAGTCATCTTGCTTTCCATGATTTGATTGGACTGCTCAACAATTATTTTTGAAAATATTTGGGTCCTTAATTCATTAAGGACCCACAAAATATATATCATAACTATAATCACAGCCAGGGTTTGACATATGATATATTTTAGAGACGGAGATGCCTTCGCCTGGCCGAGCCTAGACATTTCGCCTGAGATATACAAAGTCACAGATTTCACGCACGCACGCACGCACACACACAAACGCTCAACAGGATACACTTCCTTTGTTTGTCAAAGAGGAACTTGATCACTTCACTCTTGCTACACAACCTAGTCGTATGAGGAAGCGTCTCAACAGTTTCCAACCTTTTAATGCTTTTAGGCAATAGAATCAATATTACAATCGCATTTTGGTTATTAAATCACTTCGTATTAAGTCACATTATGCGGTTAGCCTGTAATGTGTCAATTACAATACAATTATTATCATTTTAAATGAAAACGAAAAAAGCAGGGTTGTTATATTTTGTTTGACTGTAAAAATGCATTTTAGTGAAGAATCAGAGTAAACTCATGACAACAACAGCTGAGGTGGTGACGTCATTAAGTCAGCTTTTTGCAACTGCAGAAAGACCGTCCTGCGTCCTTCTGTCCCTGGGCGTCTGCACGCAGTCCAAACTCCAAAAGTACACAAGTTTGTACTTGCCGTGCTATGGTATTTCATTCATAGTCATAGCTGACGTTATTCATTCACAGGCATAGCTGATGATATTCATTCATTCATAGCTGACGTTATGCATTCATTCATTCATAGTCATAGCTGACGTTATTCATTCATTCATAGCTGACGTTATGCATTCATTCATTCATAGTCATAGCTGACGTTATTCATTTAGTCATAGCTGACGTTATGCATTAGTTCATAGTCACAGCTGACGTTATGCATTCACTAATTCATAGTGAAAGCTGACGTTATTCATTTGTTCATTGCAGAGCTTATTCGTTGCCTCTTTTTCATAGCAGAGCTCATGCACTAACATGCACTAATATGCAATAACATGCACTTAAAGCAATTAAGTCTCTCCTGACTGAATTGTATGCCGGTGATCAGTTGTTAAAAACCACATTGCCCTTAATAGTAATTACTAATGAACAGATCACTCACCTGGCAGGTCCCACATATTTAACTGCATACTTTCAGATGAATGTGTTGCAAATTTAGCCTTTGCCATGTTACAGCCCACTAACTCATAATGCTCTTAGACATAACATAAACATATTCAACATCAACTTTTCTTTTCTCAGTATAAAAAGATGCTCTTAAATATTAGCATTTTGTAAATGGTTTCATATTAGGATGTAGTAAAGTGCAGATAATCGTCTATACTAGGCATTCACACACAGCTGAACACTGTGCGTGTGTGTGAGGGGGCGGTGATGATTCAGAAGTCAGATTTCTCACAGGAACAGTCACTTCACTAGAAGCAGAAGCACATTGCAGTTGGCCAGTGAGGGAAGAATTTTTGGGGCTTTTTGTGTCTCTTTGGTAGGCATCTGAGGGATCTGGAGAGGTATACAACTGCCCATATATTGGATATTTTATTTTCAGTTTGTCACAATGTCCAGAGTTGCTAATCTGTCGAAGCTGCGACAAGAGAGGATGAGGGAAATCAACCTGCGGGTGAGTTTGCATTATGTTCATCATTGAGTATAACAGTAAAGACATTAACATCAGGAATTTGGCATTGGATTCACTTAAGGTCAACCACACAATGTTTAAAAAAGACAGTCAAAAGCACAGATATTTAGAGATTACGACTAAATGTTATTTTGTAGATTTTTTTGTCACTTCCCCCTTGTCTATATTAGTGTCATTGCCTGGTTTGGCACTGTCAGTATTATACGTTTCCTCAATTTGACACAGGGCCTGCCCACTACGGCATGAGCATGGGCCTCTTCAGCCACGGGCCCTCATATCAATGCATTTCTTCTCTAGATGAACAGGATAAATCTCTCTGTATTTTTGGGATGTAGGTGGTGGTGTGTATGTATGTTTGCTTGTACACAGTGTGCTTTTTCACTGAATATTTAACTATAGCAACTGTTGCCATAGAAATGGCAGTGGGTGTGTGTCTGGAATATTACTGCTTTCTTTGTTACAGGCCTCAAAAATGTGTATAAATAAATTGATAAAAAACCTAGCTATTGCTAGATTTACTGTGGCACTAGTCTAGTCCAACACCCACACACCCACCCAAACACCCACCCAAACACCCACCCACACACACACACACACACACACACACACACACACACACACACACACACACACACACACACACACACTGTGCTTGATTTACCAAGGCTCCCCAATTTCCCACCATCAGCTGCACAATATCCACCCTGACTATACAGTTCGAGACAGTATTGAACTTCGGCTTCAAGGTGGTTATACATAGTAGACAAAAACAATGATCACTCAAATGCATATCCCGTTGTGCGAGATGAGAACTTGGCAAATAATAATTGTAACAGACTCTTACTATGAAAGCTTCACTGAGGAGTTGCAAGGACCTCTTGAATTTCTGCAATGAAGAGAACAAATGTTATTTTTTGTAAGTTATCCATTTAGAAAACAAATTAAGATATGAACTTCTTGCGAGAAAACTAATACGTTGTAGAAGTGAGCATTAGCCATATTTACTGAGCTTTCATTCTGTTTTGTGTAGCAAGCTAGCTAAATAGCTTATGCTGCATGTGTTCACACCAAACGCGGCACAATTTTAACGTGTGACCAGCCACAAATTTTGGTGTTATGAACCCAAACACGAGGGCGTTCGATTTTCCGATGTTTTTGTGACTTCCACAACAAATATTAGGCAGAACTAGTGGTTATTTCTCTCATAGTCAATAGCGGAAAAGATTGTTCTTTTTACGGAGAGAAGTGACGGAGATAAGCCACACACCCTTTGTGGCGGCGTGATTATTCACGCTGCGTTTGGGGTGAACACCCTATTCTTGTCGTGCAACACGACTGACGCAGTAGACGCGATGCAAAAAATTGTGTCACATTTGGTGTTAACACAGCATTAGTCTTCATTACAAAAGTTATGTGGGTAAAACTACCAAATAGCATGGCAATGGTCAAGTGTAAGTAGAGAAGGTGTCAAAAAGATCAGGCGTAATTACCAAGACAGCTCTATAGATCTAAGCTAAATGAAACACAAGACTACTTCACACCCTGAGATGGCAGGTGAATCCAGGGAGTTTTTTCCTCCAAAAACAGGAACTTGTGACAGCAATCAGACCCCAGATCACAAGAAACCATTTTGCAAGGACTGGATGTGACCAGAAGTGAGCAACTGTTGCATAATTTGAGAGCTCTTTCCTTTTTATGCAAGTCAAAAAGCCAGACATCTGGGAAATGACGACCAAACAGGCTTGTAATGAAATTTTAGGTGTTGACCTAAAGTGGCTGACAAATGTAAGACTGTACAACTATCCAAAAACACAGAAACAGACACAACCATCCAGTTGGATGAACCACTGTGACAGCGGAGGCAATTCTCATGGTACAATATTTAGTCTACAGTATTCAGTACAGTGTACAGATACTCGTTTTGAAGATTGAATTGAATACTTCATTGTCATTGTCCAAAGACAATGAAAAACAGTTTAAGCTGCTCCCATGGCAAAGACAAACATTTAAAACAACCATAGACACATAACAAGTAGACATTTAAAGTAACACATGTAGACATCAGAAATAAGTGGATTAAAGTGCATGTGCCGTTAATATTGCCCGTGCTCTAAGCCTTTGGATCGGGAGGGGGGGAGGGGGGGTTAAGCTGCCCCATAGTCTGTTTGTGCGTGTTGCGATTGTTCTGTACCTCCTTCCCGAAGGAAGGGGAGCCCATGCCCAGGGTGGGTGGGGTCTCTGGAGATGCAGCTGGCTTTCCTACAGAGCCGGTCAGCGTATAGGTCACTGAGGGGGGTAGTGTGGTCCCAATGACTCGTTCTGCCATTCTTACCACCCGCCGCAGGTCTCTCCTGTTTTCCACTGTGCAGCTAGCAAACCCAACAGTGCAGTAGTAGGTCAGGAGGTTCTCAGTGGTCGCCCGATAGAAGTTTATCAGCAGGTGTTGACGAAGGTGAGCCTGCTTCAGCTTCCTGAGGAAGTAGAGCCTCTGCTGGGCCTTCCCCACCTGGTGGGAGATGTTTTTGGACCAGGTAAGGTCCGATGAAATGTGGACTCCGAGGTATGTGATGCAGTCCACCCTCTCCACCTCCTCTCCACGTACCCGGAGGGTAGCGTGCTCCACCCGCCTTGTTCTCGTGAAGTCTATTATCATTTCTTTTGTTTTTGTTGTGTTTAAGTCCAGTGAACATCTCTATAATTTTCACCCACAATGCCTCCACAAAGGCCCCGGTCCGAACCAGGCTCTGGTGAATCACAGACTGTGTACAGCCCGAATCCACCATTGCCTGATGTGTACACCCCTGGATCTTTAACGGAACGCAGTAGGTCACCCTCGTACCGGAGGAGGGTGTTGGACAGCTGGCAACCCGATTCACCTGGCTGATGGGAACCTCCTTCGTGGGGCAGGCACCAGCTGGGTTGGAGCCAGTGTGGAACTGCTGTCCCCCTGACCACTTGGATGAACCACCAGGTGGTCCTCCACCAGGGTCATGGCTAACTCCAGCGATGTAGGGCAGCAGACCCACGCTCCCAACGTTCCAACTGGCAGTCTCTCCGCAAACTGATCCAGGACTTTCTTCACCACCACCAGCTGCGCCCCTCCTCTGCTCCTGTGTAGCAGCCATCTGGTCGCGGTGTCCCTTAGCCCCTGCTCATACGCAAATGGGCAGTCCTCGGGCTCCAGCATAGCCTTGTTAAACAACCACCAGTGGTCCTCCGGTGTTAGGCCCAGCCAATACAAGGCGGCTTTAAGCACGTCCGCACAATGGCGTCGGGCCACCGGTGGCAGCTCCAGGGCCGCTGTCTGCACCTCACCGATAAGAAGTGACAGGAGCCGGACCACTCACTCCTCCACCGGCCAGCCACACACCTACGCTATTGCCTCTTGAGTCTGCCTCTCTGACCGCGCCAATGTGTGCACCTTAAAAAAAAAAATAGCTATGATTTTGTGATTCTGTTTAGGCCACCAGAGAAGGGTTAGAAGGCCCTGATGGCCCGCCACTAAATAACCTGATACTGACTGAGGTCAGAGGTCTCATAACAAATGCACAGGAAGTATTTTCCACACTGACTCTCTGTTTTTTCTTTCAGAATAAAGAGAGAGAGCGCATGAGGGAGCGAGAGAAGGCGGCAAGGGAGAGGGAGGCACGTTACAGCAATGGTCACCTCTTCACGTCATTGACAGTGTCAGGAACCACACTCTGTTCATCATGCAACAAGAGTATTACTGCTAAAGAGGCGCTCAGCTGCCCTAGTAAGTACATAGTGCACATGTACACTGAGAGGTGGGTAAACGGAAGTACAAGTAAAAGTTCTGTCAGTTCATATTTAGGTAAGTCTGTGAAGGTATCTATGACTTACATTCGCTAAGCCTGACATGCTAGCTTAGTATACTCACCGCTGTCATGTTGTTCTAATGGCGCCTCGAGAGGCTTGCCCTGATGAGCACGAGAGACAAGAACGCACACCCTAGGGCCAAATGCGAGCTGATTGGATAAATTGTACGTCACTCATTTATATCTTTAATCAGTGACTGGCTAAACTGCTTTTCAGAGACATCTTTCTTGGGTCAAGTAGACCTGGCCCCAGCATGTGCACAGCGCAGTAGAGACGTGCACAGTGACAGCTGAGAGGTGCACGGGTGGAGAGGATACACAGGAAAAGCATAACACAAATATTGACAATTTGTATAATTTATTATTATTATAATTTTCATAATTAATAATATGTTTTTTTTCGGTGGCTGAAGGTGGGGCCAGGTCCCGAAAACCCGGTTGTTTTCAAGCATTGTTTAGTTTTGATTATTTTACAATTCTTTCAAATTGCGACTGTAATCTGGAAGAAAATATGGTAACGAGAGACGAGATATAACCCGTTTGTCCTTTTTATCTGTCCATTTTTTCCAGCCTGTAATGTGACTATCCACAACCGCTGTCGAGACACTTTGCCAAACTGCGCCAAAATGAAACAGAGGGTAAGATGAAGGCTACACCACAAATCATCAGAACTGTAATTATTATCTTCCTTCAATTATTTTTACACGTATTAAGAGAGTTATTACATTTTTCTTCTAAAGCCTCTTTACACTGCAATTTTGAGTTGTCTGGTCAATTGTGAGCGGAATATCACAACATCTTTGGTCATCAATAAAAAATCATGTAGTCTGAGAAAATTCAAACCAAAAGGTAAAGCAAAAGGAGATTATCGGACATAGAGGGGCATAGATGCTCCAATATACGGTATGTTTTTTTATTTACATGGTACAAGATTCACATTTATTACAAAATCGGACAGCCAATTAAAGTGATATTCTACAACCCGACAGATTCCGACCAAGTGTAAATATACAACATACAAACCTGTAGAATACGAGGAACAAGAAGTAGTCACACAAAGATTACACACAAACAGAGGATGTATTTTTAAAACACTTGAAGGAAAGATCATACTGCTACAACATTGATCAAGCCCCAATCTCTCTTCCTCAACATCATTAGAATTGGAAATGAATAATAATAATCGGTTATATAATAATTGGTCTCAGACAAATATTTTGTTTGTACTTTACACTCATGACATGCTTTTGGACTCAATGTTTGACTTGAATGTTGAAGTATGAGTACTACCACGTTCTTAGGTCGGAAACTTCATGTATAATTAAAGAAGTTAAATTTTGAATAAGAAGATAAAGATGACAGACTGTTGGTGAGACAACTGAAGGGGGAGAGGCCAGCAGATCTATTGATAACATTTCCTGCAGTTAAATGTGGATTCTAAACAAATTGATGGCAGTTAAACGATGGAAATGTGATGGAGAGTTTGAGAGAGCAGTGCTAGTGTTGTCAGAGTTTCTTGAATTAGAATACAGGGTAGTTTAGTGTCAACATGATTTTCATGTTGATGCGACGTAAGATTACAGATTGAGATCTCTTGTCTCAGTAGTGAAACACATATATATTTACCTCATATAGAAAGCTATTGCACATGTAACATTATGATTTGTCTTATTTATTAATACAGCAGCAGAAGATGGCCCTAATAAGGAATAACTCAGCCATACAGAATGTCACGCTGCGCACAAAAAGTGAGAGCTTTTCTTACACATATATTCAGTCTCCTTTTCCAATCTCAATTTGTTCTCATTTAGTGTTCCTATTTTTTCTCCTTCTGTTTTCCTCCTAATTGCCTGCCACTCTCTGGCAACTTTTTTTCAAACTCCACAGCTCAAGGAATGCGTGAGCGTCCAAGTTCAGCCATCTACCCTTCTGAAAGCTTCCGACAGTCCCTGCTGGGATCCCGCCGTGGACGCTCAAGCCTATCTCTGTCTAAGAGTGTCTCTACCAACAATATTGCAGGGTGAGCTTCACTTTCATTGGCCAGCATCTACAACACAATGTAAGGCACACTTAACAAGGATATGGTCTAGCATCGTCCCACTGTAGGATTTGTCCACAAGCACAATAATTGTGGATCTTGATCCTGTGAACTTGCAAGGTATATCTTTTTTTCTTTTTCATTTTTCAGGATGTGCAACCCTAACCCTAACCCTGACCCTAGATCATTGTTCATCATTATATACACACTTTTGAGTCTTATCCTGGTTTGGATTATATTATGTTTGCATGAAATAATATACAGCTGATGGATTTTTAAATGTAGATAAACTAATTAGAAGATAATTCTTTAACCCAATTAGTGATGCTAGACTTTGTTTCTGGAGTGAAGTTTGTTTGTTCGTCGACATCTTGAATTTTTTTTTTTGCTGTGCTGAAAATAATTCAAACTAGCGACTTAGCCAATAAATTCACGGTAACAATGTTTAGGGAGGTAACAAATGAAAGTTTTACGTGAAAAATATGGTATTTTTCTTATAGACTTTCCATTTAGCCTAGACCTTTCTCACAACAGACATTTGGGCTTGTCATAGCAGGAAGCGCTTATGTAATACTGATAACACGAACATGACTCATGTTCAATTCAAGTGTTTCAATGGAAGTAACAGTAAGCAAACATGCACATAGATAAATAGAATTGTACCATCATTCATTTCAATATGTAAAGCTGCGCTTTTACCACTGTGACATGTCAAAATTTCTTCTGTTAAAAAGACCTATTCAATTGCCATGTACTACAAGTTAGTCACCCCTTAACACCTTTTTTTCTTGTCACATGTGCGGTCTCAAATATTACAGTATTAAGATTTACCATCAGTCAATCAAATTCTGATGAAAAACGAATGACTGGTACCCACAACCTGTCATAAAATAACTAAATTATAGCCCATACACTGCTCCTTTGTCTCAAAACATGTTTTTGAGTTTTCACTATTATTCTTTGTCATTTGCCTCCCAAGAAGACAAATCTTGATTCCTCCGTGGTGAGGGCGGCGTGCGACCAGGTCATGTCTGCGCGCTGCGGCACATTAAATAGTCTGGAGTTTTTTTTCAGCGTGAGAAATACGATGTGTGGCGGGAGGGCGTGATTTAAGGTCGAAATGCGTGACACTTGAGAGCCCTGTTTTTGTCCTGAGCCTTCATTTTTACCCTTTCCACAGCAACAGACCTCTGGCTTGTCACTTGTTCATCTAGCTTTTTGGGCTGGGACTGTTTATCAATGTCCCTTTGCAGGACCAGTCGCTTCGCCTGGTCAACAGCAATCTTATTAACAGCAACAGCAGGGTAGCCATTCTCGTACTGCTCTGCAGTGTTTCTATGAAGAGCCCCAGTAATCACCCACCCCAATAGGGTTCTTACTGCGTACGGTCCTTCTCCTCAACTGTTGACCACTTCCCTCAGTTCCATTAATTTTGAAGCGTTTGTGCCAATCAACAAGTGGACATCAGCGTTAATGCCACTTGGTACTCAATGAACTTCATAATGTCTTCAAAACCAGATCTGCGACCTTGCGTTCCAGCAATGTCACATGCAGCTGTTCTCCATTTTTCTCTGAGCTTGTAAGGAAGCTTCTGCATGATCGTTTTCATGTTCGCTGGCATGTTAAGTTCGTCCAAATATTGTAACTTCTTCATAGCATTGCAACACTCTCTTAAGCACAATGCATATGCCTGCAACCATTTACCATCTTCTGCTTTAACAGCAGGCCATCCAACAATTCTGTCCACAAAGGCAGCCGTGACCTTAACCTCATTTCTGTGTGCTTGAAGGAGGTCTTTGGCCACAGAGTACCATCTTTCTAGAACCATATGCTGGCAACTGCGTACACGATCTCATGGTTGCCCCCTAGTGTATTGCTCCAGATGATTTAAACAGTCACCTTTGTTAGTTTTTGGCTTCAACACAATGTTCAAAAGCTTTGATGAAGGATCTGAATTGAAGCGGATCTCCAGCGAAAGTTGGAATTTCTCTGTGTGGAAGAGACTGAGAGTTCTGTGTCTGTACAAGGATTGCTGTTATTTCATTTCGTCTTTGTAACAGACTGTAGAGCTCGCCAGGTATCTGAGGATTGCCTTGAGATGTGTTGCTTGATGACCACCATAATGTACATCTGAGTGCCGAGATTTTATTTGATCAGATGTTTGCCACATGTACTTTGTCTGAATACCTGCTTTTGTAGTTTCATATTCGTCCACTTTCATTGTTTTTACCATTGTTGGTTGAGCGTTAGCAGACATTGAATATTGGTGTTGAAACAATTCTTTTGGCTGTGGTTTGTATCGTTCAGCATGAGGATTGAGTGCCGTTCCAGACCATCTGAATGTGCTTTTGAGACGTCGTGTTTTGAGCCGTTTAACACTGCTAGCTGTGCTGAAGAGGCTGTTAGTTCAGTGTTCATTTCCAGTTGCTCTTTTTGCCTCCTTATGCTGTGTTCACACCGAACGCGTCAACATTTCGACGCCCGTCGAGATTTCATGTAAAGTCAAGGCACAGCCGCGTCAGAGCTGCATAGATGCGTATTTTCCAGCAGGCAGCGCGTCAGACGCGTAGAAGCAGCACGAACAGCCCGCAGGTCGCGGAGCGAACTCGGGTTGACGCGCGAGTTGTTGTTGCGCGAGTTCAAATTTCCCAACTCCGGCTGCAAAAACGCGTGAGTCATAGTTGCGTCAGCCAATCAGCGTTGAGATAGTCCACTCGTCACCGTCGAACTGACGGTGCTGCTGCTGGTCCTCCAGAAGGAGCTGATAGCGGCTTCATTCAGGCTGTTGTGGGACTACGGATACTATTATGAACCCAGACACCACGGAGTTTATGTTCTCACGTTTTTGTGACTTCCACAATAAGTATAAAGCAGAGCTAGTGGTTGTTTCATCTATAGTCTTTAAACGGAAAAAAAACGCTTTTTTCAAGGAAAAAAGCGGCTGAGATAAGCCACGCCCCTTTTGTGGCGCCGCGATTAGTCTTGCTGCTTTTGGTGTGAACACACTACTCGACGCACGTCGAAAAAAATCTCGACGCGCGTCGAGAAATTTCTTTACGCGTTCGGTGTGAATGCACCATTAGTTGCTCCTTTTGCTCCTCCAAAGCATGCTTCTTCCACAGCGCTGCAGCATGTGTCATGAGCTCAACCCTTTCTACCTCTGCTTGAAGCATGTGGCCGATGTTGACGAACTGCTGCCTTTTGAAACACTACTTCCACTTGACCATTAGCTTAAAGCATTGGATTGGACATTGGAAATGCTGTACTGAGGCTTTACATTAAACCCATTAATGTGAACACCACCTTCAGTACTGGGGCACCTTTCATTGTCAACCAGCCATTGTTTTACATCATCAATGAAGAGTTTGATGCTGAGCATTTTTAGATTGTACCACGTTTCTTTTCTGTCCCCCTCCTCTTGAAGCAACAAGAGCATCAGTGTTGCATGTGTAGCCTTGACTTACCCACAGACAACATTGAATTGTTCAAATGTAATCTAGATGTTATTCCAGATATGTGGAGGAGAAAAGCTGAACGCTGCCTCTCCATGTTTACTTCTGACTCTTGGAACAGAAAGTAGACCAGAACCAGGCATGTGCAATCACTTTGTTAGAACATTGCCTCACAGGTGGAATGAGCTCCCCTTTGACATCAGGACAACAGAAAGTGTCTACATGTTCTGTCACAAAATAAAAACACATATTTATTGAATTCACCTTGAATAAGGAAGGTAGCACAGTAGTAGCACTTTAGTAGCACTTAAATGTCTCTTACTGACAGCACTTTGTAGTATAACTTTATTGAACAAATTGTATTTCCTAATTCTTGTTCTGAGTTTGTTTTCATGAATGCACTTAGTGTAAGTCGCTTTGGATAAAAGCATCAGCTAAATGAAATGTAATGTAATTGGAAATAAAGTTCTGTCTTTGCAAAAAATAACTAATATTTGACAAAAAAAAGATCGTGTCTGCAAATAACCTGTTTTGCAAACTGAGTATATTTTCAAGAAAATAACAATAACGTTCAATCTGTGCAAATCCAAATGAGTGCAAATGTGTGAGCATCACATTGTATCAGTTTTAGTGGCTCCATTGAGCTACTTTCCTCGACAAACATTTTTAAAATGGGGTTGTAGATTTGATACAGCTGCCCTCAATTCATGCTTAATGTTGAGCTGATATCTCGCTTTTGTTATGTGGTGGTTAAAGAGAGGACCCAAATGCGAGAGCAACAGTTGAAAATAATAATTTCATTTAAACAGAAAGGGTGGACAACCTTACTCACACGGAGGAACACACAGGCAACAACGCAGTATAATACCACACTGCACCACTGAGGCAGGAGACCAATAAAGGAAACAATAAAGGACAATCAACTGGCAATCACAGGGGCAGGAAGTGCAGAAACCACAAAATAAAACAGGAAACAGACAAACTCACATCATGACAATTTGAGAGACCCAACTGTAAAAAAGCCGATCTCACCGAGGCTTTTTAGCAAAACACCAAGCATAACCTGTTAACGGCGTAACGTAAACATTTACACGAAAGTGCAGGCATTTTGCCACGTATTTATTAATGAAGTTTTATGTCTGTGTACTAAAGTTCTCATGTTCATGGGGAGAGTGTTCGTCCTGAAACCACAAGGTAGTCGGTTTATCCCTATTACCCCCCTCCAAAAATAAGTTATCAAAAAATATTTTATAATTTTTTTAATTTGAAATATATATATATATATATATATATATATATATATATATATATATATATATATATATATATATATATATATATATATATATAAACAGCATCACACTCTGCATCCCAATTGTAATACCTCTTCGTCCCACTATCGCGCATCACAGTATGAGAATTACTGAGTTAATTGCTACACTATGCTATTTTTTGCTTTTTGACTGTTTTTAATGTAATAATGAATGTTCTTAATTGTTTTTAAATTTTGTTTTCTTCTGCAATATGTTTTGATGCTTTTAATGTTTTTTTATTAATGTGAAGCACTTTAATCCCCTTGTTATTGAAATGTGCTATACAATACATGTGCTGTGTCCTTTTGCGTGTGTGTGTGTGTGCACGTGCGTCCGTGTGTATTGTAGGACCCTAAATGACGACTCTCCACTCGGGCTGCGCAGGATCCTTTCCCAGTCTACAGACTCCCTCAGCTTCAGGACCAGAGCTATGTCAGTGGAGTCTCTCAATGATGACGGTATCACTCCATTCAACCTATCCATCATAGTAAAATGGCTGGGGAATCTGGATACATTGGGGGGGGATGTTGGTTCGCTAGTTGGTAAGGTATATATGTAGACCTTCACTTAAATTATTGAGTAAATGTTTGAAAAGAAGCCATAAGTAAATTGAGTAAGGTGGATGGAGGAGACGTAAGTGAGGCAAGTAATAGTTAGAAGTGCAATAGAAGGGGAAATATTTCAATCAGTAGAGACCACTTGGATGAAGAAAAGATAATTATGTGTTATTCATAGATGATATGTGATGGTAAAGCCTTGACAGGGTCAGTGCTTGGACTCTGCTGGGATTTGAGTGCCGTCTGAGTGAGCATGCGTGAGGAGTGATTGACAGATGTTTAAGATGTAGGGGTTATGTAGATTGACAAATAGCTCAGGCTTCTCTTTTCCCAAATATTACTATCCAAGATGTGCATTACATTCAAAATAATTAATTCACGGTTGAATGGGCCTTTCAAATGTAAATTGTTTTTAAAAGTTTAAACACAGACTTTCACATATATCAACAAAGCCAGTTTGTTTATCTGCTAACTACTTTCCATTAAAGTGACTGGGGCGGCTGTAGCTCAGGGCGATGAGTCGTCGTCCCGTTACCACAAGGTAGCCAGTTTGATCCCTAGTCGCCCCATAGTTCACACGTCAAAGTGTCCCGAAGCAAGACACTTGACCCGGGACGCCTCACAGGGCAGCCCACTGCTCTTTAATCAAGGATGGGTTAAATGCAGAGAAGAATTTCTCCAAGGGGATTAATAAAGTGTATGTTTCTTTTTCAAAGCTCAATTAGAGACAATTCGGTGATCTTATTAGGTATGTGACGATTCAAGTACGGCATTAGAAATGCTACACACTACAATACAATACATAAAATATTGAAATATTGACCCAAGGGGATGTGGAGGTCACTTTAACACTGTGATCTGTAGGGTTTAGCTTTTTTGTTTTCCACAGCTGAGACAGTTTTACATCCTGGAAATATCCTTCAAACACCCCTCTGTCTGCTTCACTCTCAAATCAAACCACTTTTTTTCTCCACAAGTTAAATAGTAATCATTTAGGGAGTGCAGTTATAGTAATTATTAGTTAGCGGCAGTCTGGGCTCCATGGTGCAATTTGGGTTTTGAGGAATATCATTTCGATGAGGCATGAGGTGAATGATTTAGGCCAGTTGACGGTTATACGACCAATGTACTAATTGTGAGAAGTGGCTAGGATCAAAGTACATTTCTGTAGACCAATAATCTAAATATAAAAGTCCTGAATTCTTAAAATGCAGAAGTATTATGAGCAAAATGTAAAGTATCAGAAGTCTCTTTTAGTGTTGTGTATCCTATATACTATTCTAGTTTGTACGTTACTGTGAACTGCTGGGTAGTAGTCATATCACTGCATCATATTTGATAAAGTCAACATATTTTAGCATATAAGTGTCAAATATATGTTGTGTAAAAAAGCTCAATATTTCCCTCAGACGTATGATTTTTGACGTTGATGGCTTTCTCTTATTAGGAGACATCTACTATACAGCGGTATTGGAGGATCTGGAGCTGGAGGGCCAGGACTTTAAGGCTGACTCATGGAGCATGGCTGTGGAAAGCAGCTACTTGCAGACACACCGCAAAAACGTCATCAAGAGGCAGGATGTCATCTATGGTGAGAGTTGTAGTTGATCAACCTTTTCATTTTTAATCCAGACATTTAACCTTTTGGAAACTGCGGGAAAAAATCCTCCTGTGCTAATTTTAAGTCCCAGCATACCCCATTCAGACAATTTTTTGGCATAAAATACGTAATTTTTCCATTTTTGAACCGAACAACAATTTTTTGAGTGAAACTCCTTCGTAACAGGCCAAGACTTTGTTTTATGGGGATTTTTTATTGCAGATTAGATTCTTTAGGTCAGGGGTGTCAAACTCATTTTAGTGAAGGGGCCGCATGCTGCCCATTTTGATCTCAAGTTGGCCGCATCAGTAAAATCACAGCATAATAACACATACATAACGATAATATTTCTCTATGTTTAAATCATTGGTGAAGGTTTTTGGATGATAAACTCTATTTTAAGGTCTTTCAACAATTACCTAAAAACATAAAAAACAAAAATTCAGACGTCAGCCCTGTGGTTATCTGCCTGGGGTTTCCTCTGCAGATTCCCTCGCTTTGCGACATGTTTGTGACGCCACTTTCATGATGTAATCCACTTCCAACACAATAATCAATGCTCAATTCAGTTGCGATTGTGGATCAATGGTTTGCATGTCCGTCTTACAAGCAGAGGATCAGAGGTTTGAATCTCAGCTCTGCTAATTTTGATTAAAAAATAATAATATTTTTTTCTTCTTTCGGACTGGACCCCCTGGCGGGCTGGATCTGGCCCACGGGCCGTAAGTTTGACATCATTGCTTTAGGTCCTAATCTTTCCAAAAAGGTGTCTTATTGACCGCTCGAGTAGCCATTTTTGGGAAATCTGGCTCATATCATGCTGAATGTTCATAGTTATTATCAAAATATCCTTTAAAAGTGTTTTTTTTTTGCACTTTGCAGAACAAATTCATACAATAAATACAAGTATTGGAATCAATTTGGGGCTCCTACGACGACTCAAACACAGGGAAAAAGAGGTCTAGAAATTGGTTCTACAGTTTTCAACGGGTTAATGTATTTTTGAATACACAGTAGCTAGTGAAAATAAATAAATATCCAGAGAAGGTTTTAATTGTGTGTGTGTGTGTGTGTGTGTGTGTGTGTGTGTGTGTCTCCGTCCTTCTCAGAGCTGATTCAGACAGAGCTGCACCACATGCGAACGCTGCATATAATGGAGAGGGTGTTCCGGCAAGGCATGCTGGAGGAGCTTCAGCTGGACCTGTGCACTGTGTATGCCATGTTCCCCTGCTTGGACCAGCTGACCAGGATACACTCCCATTTCCTAGCACAGCTTCTCCTGCAGCGCAACATCAGTCTGCAGTCTGGATCCACCCGCAACTTCACCATTCACCATCTGGGGGACATCCTACTAGAGCAGGTGGCATTCTCACAACTATTCACACTGGCACAGTGACACAGACAGTGACACAAAGAAAACAATGCTTTTCTAGTCAGAGATATTTCATGACAGGAGTGGTCTTCATGTCATTTCATTCGTAATATTAAAGTTTTAGTTGATTTGTGATGTATTGCTAAAGTAACCACAAATACGTATTGATATTTGTATTAGCTTTTTAGTTTCAATAAAATATTTTTTGTGACGTTGCTATTCACTACTGTTTTTATGTTGTGTTTACTCTGAAGTTACCTCAAATCTTGTTTCGAAGTACAGACCCTAGATTTGAACAGTGTCTTGTCACTCATGTTCACAGACAAATTGATGTGTGCATGTTTTCTTCTCCCAGTTCTCAGGTCAGTGTGCAGATGAGATGCGAAAGACATACGCTGAGTTCTGTAGCCGCCACTTGAAGGCTGTCAAATTGTACAAGGAACTGCTGGCCAGAGACAAGAAGTTCCAGTGCTTCATACGGGTAAGACAGCACAAAAACAGATCAAATAGACAGCGTAGAGTGCATTACATATAAGAAAATAGTGAGATTATGCAGATTATGGAGAGATTGTGCATTTTCTACCTGGGCTTTCAGTGCCATCTCTACTACAGCTGAACAACCTCATCACCTCATTATGACGCCACAGCTACAGGTTATTATTTGTTTGACAAGTGAAATAAAGTGTTATATGAAGCGCAACACATACAAATACACTAACTGCAGAGTGCAGATACATAAACACTCGCATGACGAGATGCTGCATCATTAACGGATAATGCATGTAGTCCACATCAACGTAACTAACGCGATGACAAGACCACATTTTTAAAGGACCAGACACATTCTGACAAAAAAAAGGCAGAGAAACTCTAGACAACTTCCTTAAATGATGCAAATGGTAGCCTGCACTCATAACACAGTCAGTCCGACCGCTCTCAGCTCAGAGGTGGAGAGGGAGAGGGGGAGCTGGATCTGGGAGTTTACATATCCAGCCCACTGGTCTCTCAGGTGGAGGTGCTTTAGGCCTGCCAGACCTCAAACAGCCTTCTGAGAAGAGAAATATGTCGAAAAGGTTTTGATTCAGATATTTCCAGTTTGCTCTAATTTGCCTTATCTTGTCTATTACAAAACAGTGGTATTGTCCTCAAGGATGCCTTTCAAACTAAATGCAAAAGAAATGTCAGCCATGATAGTCAGTGTGTGTGTCTCTCTGTCGCTGGGTAGCGGGTGAGTCGCGGACCCCTGCTACGCTGCCATGGTGTTCAGGAGTGCATCTTGTTGGTGACTCAGCGAATCTCCAAGTATCCTGTCCTTGTTCAGCGCATTCTGGACAATACCAGCGGTAAATAATCATAATCATAATGGTTTCATAATCATTGGCAATGTAAAATCAGGCAACAGTAGGCATATGCAAAGAACACATTATATTCAGTATATCACTGTGATGTCGTACTAGGTTGTCGTACCCCACAGTAAGGTTGCTTGTTAATTTGTCTTTCAGATGATGATGAAGAAGAAGCCTCCTCTCTGGCCCAGGCTCTCTCCATGGTCAGAGAACTTCTTCGTTCAATAGACCAACAGGTACACAATTATTTAGTTGGCCATGAGACAATTTAATGGTCATTAGCATTTTTTATGCTCCCCCTCAAAACATTTTATGGCATCAGTGATTTAATTTATTGCAAGACAAAAGATAACAGGACAAAAAAAAAGGGAAAAACACAGGATAAATGATAATTACAACACGCGTGTGTGTGTGTGTGTGTGTGTGTGTGTGTGTGTAGGTGTGTAGGTGTGTGTGTGTGTGTGAGGGGGGTGCTAATTATTATTTAAAATTTGGTGGTAGTGGCAGCCGTGCCTTTGTCACTGCAGGTACATAGACATGGCTCTGAAGTTTCATTAATTAAGCAGACAAGTGGCTACACCGTGAACAGGAAGGGGCTGAGCACACAACCCTCTGTGAGGGCTGAGTGAAGTCTCGGCCTTCCAGTGGCATTTTTTGTTGATATACATTAGCGGTGAGAAGTTGCCTGGATGTATTTATATTACAGCCTGTTGAGTGACTGCCTCACTTGAATTCCAGCCGGGAACCTATGTGTCATTCCCGTCATTTCCAATCTTTCTCGTCTGCCCCTCTATAACATACAGTCAGATGTGCCTGGTCAAAGTATTGTCCTAAAATCTTTAAAAAAAAGAAAAGAATAATCAAATAGATCAGTCATGGGTGGCAGATCCACACCTGGTCACTTTACTAAGGTCAGTAGTGATTCAGCATCTTGGATCATTGCACTATTAAAAAAATAGTCATTTCATCATATTAAACTTCTTACAAGATTACTGGAATCATGAAAAGTTTAAATATTTAAGATGACTAATGCAGCCCCGTTTTAGTTGTTGTTGCATGGTCTACTATATTTAATTGAAATGTAATTGACGTTCATTAATACTATAGGATTACTTTTATCCTGGTTGGCAGATGGAGGACCTGGAGAACGCACAGCGTCTGCAAGAGATTCAGTCCAAGCTGGACCCGCGGGCTGAGGCCAAAGTAAGAGATGGTGGACTTTTCAAACCTGGAGAGTTGTTCCGCCGGAGACTTGTCCATGATGGGACGCTTTTCTGGAAAACCCCAGGATCCCGACTCAAAGGTTTGAAAACCTTAGTCTGTGGGTAAAATAAAGTATATATTACAGTATATATAACTGCACGGAACGATGTCTTGTAGACTCAATCTGGTGCTTCATATTCAATAATGTGAAAATATTATGGGTCAACAACCACTACTGGAACGACTGTCACAGGCTCCCTGAAACAAGGGCTTATTGTCATGGCTACCTTCCTGAGCAACTGGAACAACTACAGGCTCCGTAATAGCTGCTAACTTGTTCATTTAATATGGTTGACACAGTCACCAACACACTGTGAGGAACACAGTATAATTACAGAAAGACATTAAAGGTAGAGTTAATTTGTTACAAACACAAATACAAATTTGCCTCGTAGTCCTTTACAATCTGTATACATCCTGTCCCGGGACTACACATCGGATCAGGAAATTTTTTTCCAAATAAAGACGGTAAAAACCCTTTCACAGGAAACAGTGCCGTCTCTGTGCTATGATGCTTCCTAAATCCTGACTGAAACTCCTCAAATAAACTATTGTGAGGTAGAAAGTCACACAACCGTTGTGCGACTACCTTCTCCAGTATCTTAGAGAGGAAGGGAAGGTTAGAGATAGATCTGTAGTTGGCACCTCTAAATGGAAGGTGGGCTTCTTCAGGAGAGGTTTAATTACAGACACTTTAAACGACTGTGGAACATAACTGTTAATAAAGACACATTCATAATATCTAGTAGAGAGACGCTAGATAAAGACAAAACTTCTTTAAGCAGCCTCGTCGGAACGGAGTCCCGGAGACAGATAGAAGATTTAGAAGTAGAAACCGTTGAAGATGATTGGTCGAGGTTGATGGGAGAAAGCCATCCAGACACACATCACAATCGGCTCCATTGGCCACTCCATTTTCCACTATAGTTTTAAACATTTGGAAAAAAGATTTGAACCTGAAAATCCAAGTTTTGGTCTTGAACTTTGGAAAATTCATGTATTTGAATAAAAAAATGTGTGTATAACATTTTTGGGGAGTTACTCTATTTTGATTCAGTTCAGTTTTCTATCTTCAACTTTAAATTTTTTTTTTTATTTTTTTTTTACAGTTTTGAATCTTATTTATTTGGGTTCAAATCTGATCTGTTTATAGTCTTTAAAAAATAATGTGACAGAGGCTCAAAGCCACATCTGCCTCACGCAAAAATAATAAACCAATTCATTCAAAACCTGTTCATCTCACACACCGGAGGGCATCACAAGGACAGTGCGCTGTGTTCAATGTGTGTTCATCAGATAGTGTGGTTTTTGAACGTCACAACCTGGCATAGTTTATTGCTCTTATACTGTGATTCATACTAAGTATGGTGTACAACCGCTTGCTATACATAACTTTGTCACCGATGTCAATTTTGTTTACTGCCAATCACGTGAATATGGAGTTTGGAAAGTATTGAGTCATAATTCTGGTGGTACCTATGCTTCCTGGAGGCAACGTAGTTGAGGTAAGTTCTCAGCCTTCTTTGTTATGCTGTCACTCATGATACCACGCCCCTGTAGTTGATACCACGCCCCTGTAGTTGATACCACGCCCCTGTAGTTGATACCACGCCCCCATAGTTAATTTCATGCCCCTGTAGTTAATACCACGCCCCCGTAGTTGACACCATGCCCCCGTAGTTGATACCACGCCCCTGTAGTTAATAACACGCCCCTGTAGTTGATACCACGCCCCCGTAGTTAATACCACGCCTTTGTAGTTAATACTACGCCCCCGTAGTTGATACCACGCCCCCGTAGTTGATACCACGCCTTTGTAGTTAATACCACGCCCCTGTAGTTAATACCACGCCTTTGTAGTTAATACCACGCCTTTGTAGTGAATACCACGCCCCCGTAGTTGATACCACGCCCTTGTAGTTGATGCCACGCCCCCCTGTAGTTGATACCATGCCCCCGTAGTTGAGAACACGCCCCCTGTAGTTGATACCACGCCCCTGTAGTTAATACCACGCCCCCGTAGTTAATACCACGCCCCCGTAGTTAATACCACGCCTTTGTAGTTAATACCACGCCTTTGTAGTTGATACCACGCCCCCATAGTTGATACCACACCACTCCGTAGTTGATACCACGCCTTTGTAGTTAATACCACGCCCCCGTAGTTAATACCACGCCTTTGTAGTTAATACCACGCCCACGCCCCGTAGTTGATACCACGCCCCCGTAGTTGATATCACACCCCCGTAGTTAATAACACGTAGTTGATACCACGCCTTTGTAGTTAATAACACGCAGTTGATACCACGCCCTCGTAGTTAATACCACGCCCCCGTAGTTAATACCACGCCTTTGTAGTTAATACCACGCCTTTGTAGTTGATACCACGCCCCCGTAGTTGATACCACGCCACTCCATAGTTTATACCACACCTTTGTAGTTAATACCACGCCCCCGTAGTTAATACCACGCCTTTGTAGTTAATACCACGCCCTTGTAGTTAATACCACGCCCCTGTAGTCAATGCCACGCCCCCGTAGTTGATACCACGCCACTCCGTAGTTGATACCACGCCCCTGTAGTTGATACCACGCCCCCGTAGTTGATACCACGCCACTCCGTAGTTGATACCACGCCCCTGTAGTTAATACCACGCCCCTGTAGTTAATACCACGCCCCTGTAGTTAATACCACGCCTTTGTAGTTAATACCACGCCTTTGTAGTTAATACCACGCCCCCGTAGTTAATACCACGCCTTTGTAGTTAATACCACGCCTTTGTAGTTAATAACACGCCCCCGTAGTTGATACCACGCCCCCGTAGTTGATACCACGCCCCCGTAATTGATACCACGCCCCCGTAGTTGATACCACGCCCCCGTAGTTAACACCACGCCTTTGTAGTTGATACCACGCCCCCGTAGTTAATACCACGCCCCCGTAGTTAATACCACGCCCGTGCAGTTAATAACACGCCCCCGTAGTTGATACCACGCCCCCGTAGTTGATACCACGCCCCTGTAGTTAATACCACGCCCCCGTAGTTGATACCACGCCTTTGTAGTTGATACCGCGCCTTTGTAGTTGATACCACGCCCCCTGTAGTTGATACCACGCCCCCGTAGTTAATACCACGCCTTTGTAGTTAATACCACGCCTTTGTAGTTGATACCACGCCCCCCTGTAGTTGATACCACGCCTTTGTAGTTAATACCACGCCTTTGTAGTTGATACCACGCCCCCGTAGTTAATACCACGCCTTTGTAGTTAATACCACGCCTTTGTAGTTGATACCACGCCCCCTTAGTTAAGACCACGCCACTCCGTAGTTGATACCACGCCTTTGTAGTTAATACCACGCCCACGCCCCCGTAGTTGATACCACGCCCCCGTAGTTGATACCACGCCCCTGTATTTGACACCGCGCCCCCTGTAGTTGATACCACGCCCCCGTAGTTAATACCACGCCCCCGTAGTTAATACCACGCCTTTGTAGTTAATACCACGCCTTTGTAGTTGATACCACGCCCCCGTAGTTGATACCACGCCACTCCATAGTTTATACCACACCTTTGTAGTTAATACCACGCCCCCGTAGTTAATACCACGCCTTTGTAGTTAATACCACGCCCACGCCCTTGTAGTTAATACCACGCCCCTGTAGTCAATGCCACGCCCCCGTACTTGATACCACGCCACTCCGTAGTTGATACCACGCCCCTGTAGTTGATACCACGCCCCCGTAGTTGATACCACGCCTTTGTAGTTAATACCACGCCTTTGTAGTTAATACCACGCCTTTGTAGTTAATACCACGCCCCCGTAGTTAATACCACGCCTTTGTAGTTAATACCACGCCTTTGTAGTTAGTACCACACCTTTGTAGTTAATACCACGCCCCCGTAGTTGATACCACGCCCCCGTAGTTGATACCACGCCCCCGTAATTGATACCACGCCCCCGTAGTTGATACCATGCCTTTGTAGTTAATACCACGCCTTTGTAGTTAATACCACGCCTTTGTAGTTGATACCACGCCCCCGTAGTTGATACCACGCCACTCCATAGTTTATACCACACCTTTGTAGTTAATACCACGCCCCCGTAGTTAATACCACGCCTTTGTAGTTAATACCACGCCCACGCCCTTGTAGTTAATACCACGCCCCTGTAGTCAATGCCACGCCCCCGTACTTGATACCACGCCACTCCGTAGTTGATACCACGCCCCTGTAGTTGATACCACGCCCCCGTAGTTGATACCACGCCTTTGTAGTTAATACCACGCCTTTGTAGTTAATACCACGCCTTTGTAGTTAATACCACGCCCCCGTAGTTAATACCACGCCTTTGTAGTTAATACCACGCCTTTGTAGTTAGTACCACACCTTTGTAGTTAATACCACGCCCCCGTAGTTGATACCACGCCCCCGTAGTTGATACCACGCCCCCGTAATTGATACCACGCCCCCGTAGTTGATACCATGCCTTTGTAGTTAATACCACGCCTTTGTAGTTAATACCACGCCTTTGTAGTTAATACCACGCCTTTGTAGTTAATACCACGCCTTTGTAGTTAATACCACGCCCCCGTAGTTAATACCACGCCTTTGTAGTTAATACCACGCCTTTGTAGTTAGTACCACACCTTTGTAGTTAATACCACGCCCCCGTAGTTGATACCACGCCCCCGTAGTTGATACCACGCCCCCGTAATTGATACCACGCCCCCGTAGTTGATACCATGCCTTTGTAGTTAATACCACGCCTTTGTAGTTAATACCACGCCTTTGTAGTTAATACCACGCCTTTGTAGTTAATACCACGCCCCCGTAGTTAATACCACGCCTTTGTAGTTGATACCACGCCTTTGTAGTTAATACCACGCCTTTGTAGTTAATACCACGCCCCCGTAGTTGATACCACGCCCCCGTAATTGATACCACGCCCCCGTAGTTGATACCATGCCTTTGTAGTTAATACCACGCCTTTGTAGTTAATACCACGCCTTTGTAGTTAATACCACGCCCCCGTAGTTAATACCACGCCTTTGTAGTTGATACCACGCCCCCGTAGTTGATACCACGCCCCCGTAGTTGATACCACGCCCCCGTAATTGATACCACGCCCCCGTAGTTGATACCACGCCCCCGTAGTTAACACCACGCCTTCGTAGTTGATACCACGCCCCCGTAATTGATACCACGCCCCTGTAGTTGATACCACGCCCCTGTAGTTAATACCACGCCTTTGTAGTTGATACCACGCCCCCTTAGTTGATACCACGCCACTCCGTAGTTGATACCACGCCTTTGTAGTTAATACCACGCCCACGCCCCCGTAGTTGATACCACGCCCCCGTAGTTGATACCACGCCCCGTAGTTAATACCACGCCCCTGTAGTTAATACCACGCCTTTGTAGTTAATACCACGCCCACGCCCCCGTAGTTGATACCACGCCCCCTGTAGTTGATACCACGCCCCCGTAGTTAATACCACGCCTTTGTAGTTAATACCACGCCCCTGTATTTGATACCGCGCCCCCCGTAGTTAACACCACGCCTTCGTAGTTGATACCACGCCCCCGTAATTGATACCACGCCCCGGGAGTTGATACCACGCCCCGGGAGTTGATACCACGCCCCCGTAATTGATACCACGCCCCTGCAGTTGATACCACGCCCCTGTAGTTGATACCACGCCTTTGTAGTTGATACCACGCCCCCCTGTAGTTGATACCACGCCCCCCTGTTGTTGATACCACGCCTTTGTAGTTGATACCACGCCTTTGTAGTTGATACCACGCCCCCCTGTAGTTGATACCACGCCTTTGTAGTTAATACCACGCCCCCGTAGTTGATACCACGCCCCCGTAGTTGATACCACGCCTTTGTAGTTAATACCACGCCTTTGTAGTTAATACCACGCCTTTGTAGTTGATACCACGCCCCCTTAGTTGATACCACGCCACTCCGTAGTTGATACCACGCCTTTGTAGTTAATACCACGCCCCCGTATTTGACACCGCGCCCCCTGTAGTTGATACCACGCCCCCGTAGTTAATACCACGCCTTTGTAGTTGATACCACGCCTTTGTAGTTAATACCACGCCCCCGTAGTTGATACCACGCCCCCGTAGTTGATACCACGCCTTTGTAGTTAATACCACGCCTTTGTAGTTAATACCACGCCTTTGTAGTTGATACCACGCCCCCTTAGTTGATACCACGCCACTCCGTAGTTGATACCACGCCTTTGTAGTTAATACCACGCCCACGCCCCCGTATTTGACACCGCGCCCCCTGTAGTTGATACCACGCCCCCGTAGTTAATACCACGCCTTTGTAGTTAATACCACGCCTTTGTAGTTGATACCACGCCCCCGTAGTTGATACCACGCCACTCCATAGTTTATACCACACCTTTGTAGTTAATACCACGCCCCCGTAGTTAATACCACGCCTTTGTAGTTAATACCACGCCCACGCCCTTGTAGTTAATACCACGCCCCTGTAGTCAATGCCACGCCCCCGTAGTTGATACCACGCCTTTGTAGTTAATACCACGCCTTTGTAGTTAATACCACGCCCCCGTAGTTAATACCACGCCTTTGTAGTTAATACCACGCCTTTGTAGTTAATACCACGCCTTTGTAGTTAATACCACGCCTTTGTAGTTAATACCACGCCCCCGTAGTTAATAACACGCCCCCGTAGTTGATACCACGCCCCCGTAATTGATACCACGCCCCTGTAGTTGATACCACGCCTTTGTAGTTAATACCACGCCTTTGTAGTTGATACCACGCCTTTGTAGTTAATACCACGCCTTTGTAGTTGATACCACGCCCCCTTAGTTGATACCACGCCACTCCGTAGTTGATACCACGCCTTTGTAGTTAATACCACGCCCACGCCCCCGTATTTGACACCGCGCCCCCTGCAGTTGATACCACGCCCCCGTAGTTAATACCACGCCCCCGTAGTTAATACCACGCCTTTGTAGTTAATACCACGCCTTTGTAGTTGATACCACGCCCCCGTAGTTGATACCACGCCACTCCATAGTTTATACCACACCTTTGTAGTTAATACCACGCCCCGTAGTTAATACCACGCCTTTGTAGTTAATACCACGCCCACGCCCTTGTAGTTAATACCACGCCCCTGTAGTCAATGCCACGCCCCCGTAGTTGATACCACGCCTTTGTAGTTAATACCACGCCTTTGTAGTTAATACCACGCCCCCGTAGTTAATACCACGCCTTTGTAGTTAATACCACGCCTTTGTAGTTAATACCACGCCTTTGTAGTTAATACCACGCCTTTGTAGTTAATACCACGCCCCCGTAGTTAATAACACGCCCCCGTAGTTGATACCACGCCCCCGTAGTTGATACCACGCCCCCGTAATTGAGACCACGCCCCCGTAGTTGATACCACGCCCCCGTAGTTAACACCACGCCTTCGTA
Source organism: Clinocottus analis (assembly GCF_023055335.1). Classification (NCBI taxonomy): domain Eukaryota; kingdom Metazoa; phylum Chordata; class Actinopteri; order Perciformes; family Cottidae; genus Clinocottus; species Clinocottus analis. The sequence goes on along the minus strand of NW_027176187.1, from coordinate 726,311 downwards.
GTTGATACCACGCCCCCGTAATTGATACCACGCCCCTGTAGTTGGTACCACGCCCACGCCCCGTAGTTGATACCACGCCTCTGTAGTTGATACCACGCCACTCCGTAGTTGATACCACGCCCCTGTAGTTGATACCACGCCCCCGTAGTTAATGCCACGCCTTTGTAGTTAATACCACGCCTTTGTAGTTGATACCACGCCCCCTTAGTTGATACCACGCCACTCCGTAGTTGATACCACGCCTTTGTAGTTAATACCACGCCCACGCCCCCGTAGTTGATACCACGCCCCTGTATTTGACACCGCGCCCCCTGCAGTTGATACCACGCCCCCGTAGTTGATACCACGCCCCCGTAGTTGATTCCACGCCCCCGTAGTTGATACCACGCCCCCGTAGTTGATTCCACGCCCCCGTAGTTGATACCACGCCACTCCGTAGTTGATACCACGCCCCCATAGTTGATACCACGCCTTTGTAGTTAATACCACGCCCCTGTAGTTGATACCACGCCCCCGTAGTTGATACCATGCCTTTGTAGTTAATACCACGCCCCCGTAGTTAATACCACGCCTTTGTAGTTAATACCACGCCTTTGTAGTTAATTCCACGCCCCGTAGTTAATACCACGCCCCTGTAGTTGATACCACGCCCCCGTAGTTGATACCACGCCCCTGTAGTTAATGCCACGCCCCCGTAGTTGATACCACGCCACTCCATAGTTGATACCACGCCCCCTGTAGTTCATACCACGCCCCTGTAGTTAATACCACGCCCCTGTAGTTGATACCACGACCCCGTAGTTGATACCACCCCCCCCGTGGTTGATGCCACGCCCCCGTAGTTAATACCATGCCTTTGTAGTTAATACCACGCCCCCGTAGTTAATACCACGCCTTTGTAGTTAATACCACGCCTTTGTAGTTAATTCCACGCCCCGTAGTTAATACCACGCCCCTGTAGTTGATACCACGCCCCCGTAGTTGATACCACGCCCCTGTAGTTGATACCACGCCTCTGTAGTTGATACCACGCCCCTGTAGTTGATACCACGCCTTTGAAGTTGATACCACGCCTTTGTAGTTAATACCACGCCCCCGTAGTTGATACCACGCCCCCGTAGTTGATACCACCCCCCCCCGTGGTTGATGCCACGCCCCCGTAGTTAATACCATGCCTTTGTAGTTAATACCACGCCCCCGTAGTTAATACCACGCCTTTGTAGTTAATTCCACGCCCCGTAGTTAATACCACGCCCCTGTAGTTGATACCACGCCCCCGTAGTTGATACCACGCCCCTGTAGTTGATACCACGCCTCTGTAGTTGATACCACGCCCCTGTAGTTGATACCACGCCTTTGAAGTTGATACCATGCCTTTGAAGTTAATACCACTTCCCCATAGTTAATACCACGCCCCCGTAGTTGATACCACGCCCCTGTAGTTAATACCACGCCCCTGTAGTTGATACCACGCCTTTGAAGTTGATACCACGCCTTTGAAGTTAATACCACTTCCCCATAGTTAATACCACGCCCCCGTAGTTGATACCACGCCCCTGTAGTTAATACCACGCCCCTGTAGTTAATGCCACGCCCCCGTAGTTGATACCACGCCACTCCATAGTTGATACCACGCCCCCTGTAGTTCATACCACGCCCCTGTAGTTAATACCACGCCCCTGTAGTTGATACCACGCCCCCGTAGTTGATACCACCCCCCCCCCCCCCCCCCCGTGGTATATATATATATATACATACACACATGTATACATATATATACATACATACATACATACATACATACATACATACATACATACATGCATACATATATAGATATATCTATACACACATATATATACACATACATACACAGACAAATGAAATATGTATATATACAGACAGTATATATATACATATTGCTCATACATACATATGCTCATATACATATGAGCAACACATTGAATATTGCCCCAGTTAGGATGACATACATTGAATGTGCAATCTTTTGAACACCAAGTGACCTCTGGTCCCAAGACGGTGTGCTCAGGGTGGTGGTAAAGGTTCATTCACCTCTCTGGAATATCCTTCACCTCTGCTGCTTAGTCATTCCTCATTGTCTATTGCCCCTCAGATAAGTGACATTCACATGACATTCACTTTTAACCTGTCATTTAAATTGAATAATTTGCTCTATTATTACAGTGTGATATTTGCCAAGATCAAGTCATTATAATGTTTTTACGTTGTTTATTTCACACTTTAAGTTAATGCTACAGGGGCCGACAAAATCAACAGAAAAAAATTGAAGTTCCTTGTAGTAACTTAAAGTTATATCTCTAAATATTCTCATTGTCCATTGCTGTGGTAGCTGGAACTAACTACATAGATACATGCTGATAAGAATGCATAAATAATGATATTTTAGAATGTTATGAATCAAGTCTAATAAAGTCAATGTAATTTATATAGCTCAATGACAAAATTCAACTCAAGGGGCTTTACAACACGTGGACATTGTCCTGAGACCGGCGCTTCAAATTGTTCACCTGTGTGTTTCTGTATGTTGTGTTTCTTTGTGTTGCGTAGATACACAGGTCTTATTGATGACAGACGTCCTGGTGTTTCTGCAGGAGAAAGACCAGAGATACATCTTTCCATGTGTGGTAAAAAAAAGTATTTACTTAAAAATACAAAGACACACATAAATGTTAAATACCATTTGATCAGGTGCTTGTTTGTGACGACAGCAAAGTGTTCATACTGACATTCTCCCAACTTCTCTTTGTGTCTTTATTACTTTTCTTCAAACAAAACGCTCCTGTATGATCCAGGACAAATCTCCAGTACTTTCCCTTCAGAATCTGATAGTTCGGGACATAGCCAATCAGGAACGAGGCATGTTCCTCATCAGTGACTCCTCTCCTCCTGAGATGTATGAGTTCCATGCTGCTTCCAAGGAGGACAAGAACGTCTGGATACGCCACATCCAGCGCACCGTCAGCAAGTGGGCAAATGCACCAACACACAGGCATTGTTTCATCTTTGCACTGAAAAGTACATTTGTCTAAGAAAAAAAGAAACGTACACTTTTATTAATCCCCTTGGGGAAATCTTTAAACAGTCTTTAAACTAGAGGTCCGGTGGTTCGAGCCCCGGCTTCGCAATTCCCTGTCGTTGTGTCCTTGAGCAAGACCTCTAATTGCTCCCCGTTGCTGTGTCTACGGTCTAAAGAGCAAACATGTAAGTCGCTTTGGATAAAAGCGTGAGCTAAATAAACTGTAATATGTGTACGGATACATATGTGTATGTATACATACATATTATGAAGTCATAAGAGGAAGGTGGTACATCACCTCCCAGTGGTTGCAGCAGGGACTACAATCCAGCATGAGATCTAATGTATAAACTACAATTCCAGTAAGCGGGTGCAGACTGAACTAAGGCTGCTGCCCAGCTGAAAGGGATGAGGCTGATGAGACACACACACACATATATGTGTATATACATATATATATATATATATATATATATATATATATATATATATATATATATATATATATATATATATATATATATATATACATATATATATATATATATATATATATATATATATATATATATATATATATATATGCGTGTTTGTGTTTATATATATATATATATATATATATATATATATATATATATATATATATATATATATATATATATATATATATATATATATAGGGATGGGTATCGTTTGTTTTTTTTCCGATACCGGTGCTAAACTGATACTTTTAAAACGATACCGGTGCCTAAACGGTGCCTGAACCGATACTTTTTTATTTCCAAGGCCATTTTTTTCTTCAAATTGAACAATATATATAACTGTTTAAAGTATACGATGAATATAAATACATACAAAACACTTCAAACTACAGCTTTAAACTTTTTAACTTCAAACTATAAGCAATATTGTTAAAAAAAAAAAAAAGAACAGACCAGCATCAGGTGGCCTGATAGGAAGCGTGTGCAACACACCTCCACTCAGAAACGGTTGGTTTCTACAAACTGCTGCTTTACTGGACAACACGTCATCATTAATATCAACTGGAGAGATTTACTGGACTACAGCTTTGTTCCAACAAGACGAGGACGGCAAAAGCTCCTGCACTCATGTTGTCTCCCCAGCGATCACTTTGTGAGCGCGCTGCGTGTGCGCGCTGGTAGCCCCGCCCCCTTGAGCCCCGCTGCCTGCAGCAACATGAGAGGAAGCGGAGCAGTGACTGCGCTCTGATCCGCGCTATTTAAATGAAGTATCGATACTAAAATATGCTAACTCCTATAGCTTTTAACGTGCGAGTACCGCGCTATCTTTTTAGTATGTGTATACCGTGCAACTTTACAGAGTAGTGTAAAAAAAAAAAAGGATTTAAATCGGCTTAGGCACCGAAAGAAAGCACCGAAATCCGCGTTGTGTTTCGGTCGGGTAGGTAACGGTCGTCTTGGAACCGGTGCCACATTACCCAACCCTACCCTACGGTACCCAACCCTAGTCATATATGTATCAATAAAATGTAATACCGTAACAATTAGTAAATATAACTTCAGAAATGTTATAGAAAAACAGACCGTGTCACATGAATAATAACAGGATCTGTGTGATGTGTGCTTTTGTGTGCTCAGGTGCCCATCCCGAGAAGAGTTCCCCCTCATAGAGACCGAACACAAGGCCCATATTAGGAGACTCAAAGGTCAGGAAACATTAATGACATGATCAACGCAGTTTCATAAACACAGTTATAAATGTTTAATTCTTGATTAGTAAGCTTGTCTTATGCGTTTCATGGTTGAGTTTCATACTTCGTAAATTATGGATTTCACATTTAAATTAAGTAATATATATATATATATATATATATATATATATATATATATATATATATATATATATATATTAAGGACTTATAGATGATGCACTAACACACATGTGTTGGGGATTTGTGTCCCTTTTAGAAACAAATCCCCCTAGAGGGGGAGAAAGACTGAGCGATTGCTCTATAAAACTTTAAATCATAGCTTGTTTCATGAACAACACTGATGTATTTGAATGTATTGAACACCATATGAAATATACAAATTTGGTTTGGTACTTTAAAAAATTAAAATCTCACAGATGCTTGCAAAAGTGCGTAAATGTGCAAATTTTAGAGTCCTCGCCTGAATTTTCTTTGTACTAAACCCTCTTTAACTTTGTCTGCTTCACTTTATCAAAGTCAACCTTTGCTGAGAGAATGTTCACATGTTGGGTTGGAGTTGGACCTTACAGCTGCATCATTTCAAAGAATTAATGAGCCTGAAAGTGATTTTCTTCTAGGCATACCTTAAAGCTTTTCTTTTACTTTCTTTGGTCATCTTCATTTCCTCTTAACCAGTAACATATAGACTGATATTTACACAACTAAACAAAATCTCACACGTGTACTTTTTATTATAAATTATTCAAATAGCCCTGGTAGTTGCAAAAATACACCCTTTTTAGCTTGGGCATGACATTTTTCGAGGAAAGGACCTAAAGATAGGTTGGTTTCCAAAATGCTAATGGAAAGACCCAATCTAAAGTCTAAAGTAATGGAGTCACACAAAATACAATACAAAGGATTAATAAATGACATTGAAAGGCCAGCAGTGCCTTAAAGCCAACAAAAGGCTCAGTTATATATCAAAAAGGGAAATAGACACAACGCAAAGTGATGAAGAACACTAATATGATGGAGATATCAGTGGCACGAGTATGCTTCATAGTTTGCTGGCACATACATATAGATAGACAGACAGACAGACAGACAGACAGACATGGAATAAACTAAACACACAAAATAAGTAATACAATAAAATAAGAGCAGGAATGGCAGATATATACAAAATAAAAAAATAAAATATATATAAACAAATAAAATGGTCCACATATATATATAGAAACATACATAAACAAATAATATATACACACAGTGTATTAAGAGATTAAATTAAATGTGAACGGAAATTAAATTAAATGTAAACAGAGAGTGCAATATATACAAATATGTATAATAAATAAATATATAGTAACATAAATATCTATCTATCTATCTATCTATCTATCTATCTATCTATCTATCTATCTATCTATATATATATATGTATATATATATATATATATATATATATATATATATATATATATATATATATATATATATATATATATATATATATATATGTATATATATATATATATGTGTGTGTGTGTGTGTGTAAAATATATATTTGTACAGTGAAAATTAATCCACAGATCTGGCCAGCGGTGATTTATTGTATAGTCTGATTGTCGTGGGCAGGAATGTTTTCCTGTAGCGGTCCTTGTGGCAGCGGAGTGTGATGAGTCTTTTTGGAGAAAGTGCTCCGCTGACCCTTCAGGAGCTGGTGGAGAGGGTGGTCTGGGTTGTCCAATATGGACAATAGTTTCTTCAGTGTATTATTATTGATTATGTTTGTTCTAGCAAATATATGTTAAGATTATGAGCAGGTCAATGAGTTCGACCTGAATGTAACTGAAAGCGTTATCCACACCTGCACGTGAAGAGAGAAAAAAGTAATGTGCATTTCACTTGCATTTCACTTGCCTTGTAAAGTCACCATGCAGTGCCCCTGACATTGATAAGTACATGTGGAGGTGATCAAATAATGGTGAAACTTCTTTTAGGGTTTGCAAGTGGGTGAGAACGTTACCTTACATCTGGCTTAAAAGAAACTCCCCAAAACACAATTTAATCCCCAGCATCCGACAGAGTAATCCCATTTAATCCATCCTTTCAGGCCGCCAATAACATACAGTACAGCACTGTCTTAATTCAAAGAAAATAAACAAACGAAGGCTTCACTTTCTTCAGTGCTGCATTCGAGGCAGACATATGTGATGCGCTGTGATTGGTCAGTGAAGCTAGTGAAGCTAGCATCTCACCTAGAATCTCAGGCCTTACTTTTCAAAAGAGGCTTATGTGCGTCTGGTAAGTGAAATGCTGATTATGTTACTGTTTTTTTTTTCATTTGCAGTCGTATTTAATCATAAAATAGCCACAGCGGCACCCCCAGGTGCTGGTGCACCTGGGGGTGCTGGTGCTTCTACCTGAGGCCTCTCCTTGGTGTAGGGAGAGGTTGCTGCCGGTGCAGCTGTGCTGCAATGTCATGTCTGCACTGTGCAGGGTCAGTGTCTCGGTTTTGTTGGATAGATTTGGACAACATGCATTGTTGTTGATCCGATGGGGTTGTGCTCTCCCCTTGCTGTGCTGGCCCTCGCTGGGGGCATTTTCTCCAGAAGGTTGGCTTGGAAAGGCTCGGGCCAAAGGTGGTACGCCGGCTTCGACCGCCTGCTTTAGAGAGCCCGTGCTTGGATCTCGCCGCTTCCCAGGGCCGTGGAATGTGTGCTTGTGACTTCTCTACCCGCCGGGGAGCGACTGTACTTAGTGCGCCTCACCTGCATCGCGTCGCCGGGGCGGGGATCTGCCTACATTAGGGGCGTCAGGGGTCTGCAATAGGCAAGATTTGTTGTAATGAATTGTTTTAGATTGGTGTTGGATGCACGATTGATTAATCCTCAGAAATCATCTCCAGCTGATCTCCAGCAGAAGGACCGGGAAATGCTGGAGCTCCTTCAGGAGAGGGTGACTCTATTCTGTGAGCTAGCAGAAGTGACAACTGGTCAGGAGGCCCTACAACCTCCCATCACTCGCTACTTGTTCAGGGCAGACACACCTCAAGCTCCCCATGCAGAGAAACTCCTACTGGATGCCACAGCAGAGGGTAAGTTTCCTGCAAACTAAAACACATTGCTAATAATGTGTGTGCAGTGTTGATTGATTTGTGACTTTTTCACAAGTTAAATGAAATGTTATCCCCAACCATAAGTCGAATTGTTGTTTGTTAAGAGAGACAAGATGTGTTTTGAAATTGTCCTTGGGATGCGAGAGTAAGATAAAATAAGATAATCTTGTACTAGTCCCTCAGTGGGGAAATTACAGGATTACGGTAGCGCTCACAAGTAATAAGTAATAAGATAAAAGAAACAAGTAATATAAATAAACAGTAGATTGGTAATAAACACATTAAAGATTTAAGAAAAATTAGAGTTAATTAGGGCTGCAACAACAAATCGATAAAATCGATCAAAATCGATTATTAAAAAAGTTGGCAACGAATTTCATTATCGAGTTGTTGTGTCGCGCAATTATTACGCCACTCAATAAGTCGCTGAGATGTTTGAGTATTGAACAAAACAGTTGTGTGGACCGGAGCGCAGCAGACAGAAGGTCCAGGAGCTTCTGCAGCCCGTTGTATCTCTCGTATGTCGCTGCAAAGTCGCGTTCCGTGTACAATAACTTAGCAGCTAGGCTAACCGTTGTCGTTAGCTCGCTAGCTAGTCGTTCATTCCCTGTGTTTAAGTCGCGCTGTTGGGTTGGATAACGTCTTTGTGTCAAAATATCGCGGAGGCTTCAAGAGAAGCAACGCATTGATATCTCCTCTGAGGTGCAGAACGCAGACCTGCGATCAACAGTCTGATATAATGTGGCTTCATGCAGAGGAAGTGCTGCTGGGATTTGTAGTTCATATCTAATGAACAACCTTTGTTTAGGTAAAGTGCAGTCCGTAAGTTATCCGTTAATACATTAAGTGTTTACTACTCTCATCTCTTGTTCTGAGTGTGTATGTCTGTGAGTGTGTGAGTGTGTGTGCGTGTGTTTGTGAGTGTGCATCTCTGTGATTGTGTGTGTCTGTGGATGTGTGTGTCTGTGAGTGTGCGTGTCTGAGTGTGTGTGTCTGCATGTGTGTGAGTGTGTGCGTCTGTGAGTGTGCATGTCTGAGTGTAGAGAACAAGTTCTGACAAATCCTGTTAAGTCTTTTGATTTGTGTTTCTTTATTTTTTGTAAATTCTTTATTGTTAAGATTTGTAGCACTGTGAAGGTTGCAAATTAATGCTTTCAAATTATTATTTTTTTATCCGATTAATCGAAAAAATAATCGACCAATTAATCGATTATTAAAATAATCGTTAGTTGCAGCAGTAGAGTTAATGGAGTCTTTATTGATGAACCCGGCTGCGGCTGGAAAGAAGCTGTGGTGGGAGGTCTTGGTCCAGATGGACCTCAGCCTCCTGCCAGAGGGAAGGGACTCCAACAGGTTGTGTCCAGCGTGAGAGGTGTCAGCTACAATTTTTCTTGGGCACTTCAGGGTCCTTGAAGCGAACAAGTCCTGGAGGGATGGCAGACTACAGCCAATTACCCTCTCAGCAGAAACTGCAGCCTGCCCTTGTTCTTGGCAGTGGCTGCAGCGTACCAGACGCTGATAGAGGAGCAGATGATGTATGAAGTATGTGTAGAAGTGCACCATCATGGTACCATCATGGTCTTTGGCAGCTTTTTTGTGAAGTGTCTGCACCACTTTGTCTCATCACATCTGTAAGCATTTTACATGAACAGTGTAGGCCACTCTGGTTGGTATTGTTAAGTCTGATGAGTATTCTGACATCGTAACAAGATGTCAACACGTATGTAATCGCCACGATTTGGGATGTGGAATCATGTCTCCCAATATAGGAAATGTAAAAATGTGCGCACAAAAAAAATTCTCACTAGATTTTATCATTTAAAATACAATTTGTGAGTTATACAGGTGTGCGTCTTTCCTCAGTTGACAGGTTGAGTGAGCTCCTTCTGGGTTCCAGGGTGGACATCCCTCTTCCATGCCATCACAACCACATGGAGGTGGTAGAAACCAGTGAGTCACTCAAGGATTCAACATCAAGTCCTCGTTTTTTTTTTGCTTTCAGCGGACCTAAAACTATGGTTCACAAAATCTGCACTAAATTAATGAATAAAAATGTTTACCTTCACTTCAGCAATGATATGCGTAATTATGTGCATAATTAAAAAGAGGAAATACATCCTGGAAGTTTTTTCTGAAGTTTTTTTTCTTTCTATCATCAACCAATGAACCAGTAAGACATATACTGCTATATGAACCTCTGAAACTCAATTCGTAGTTTTTTTTAAATGGCTGGGGCTTTACTTGGGCTAAACAAGTTCTGCTGAATGACCCTGCATTGCATGACTGCCAATATAAAATTGCCACTACACAATACAAACTTATAACAAGCAACAACATTTTAGAGGGACACACAAGAAACATAAAACAGGCACAAATTTAGTCAAAGACATGGAACACTTTTACTTTATTACATTATCATTGGCAGAAGGACACCTTTAGTTTACTTTACTAAAGACATGATAGCAGGGCTGAGAGGGACACCAGCAGAAGTCATGCAGGCAGATATTTACCAACTGATAATACAGTATATACTATACTAGTTTCACTAAAACATTTACTGAAATTAAAATTGCAAATAGCTGATCCAAAAAAATACTAACTAGACTCATGTGATTTTACATTTCAATGATCATCAAGCTCAGATGTAGATTAAATTTAGATTGATTCTTCCCCTTCCATCTTTGGTTGTTGTAATAAATAGTCAGACATTCATTATCATAACTGTCTGTAATACTCTTGTCTCTGCTCAGGTGATCAGGATCAGTTGGTCAATGGAGCCTGTGATTTCTTAGCGTCAAAGGTGAGTTGCGTGCCTTGAAAGCAAAAGGGTTGAATGCTTTGTCAATATTTCTTTATTTCCACAGTTTTTGGTAGTTTGATTAATCACAAATAGGCGGGACAATTTCTAACATTAATACAATATCAAGTTCTTGCATTATTAGCTTAAATTGTAGAGATACCCTGTGTTTGAATCAAGTCCCAAAACCTTTAATATTTCAGTTCAATAAGTTGATGCTGTAACAATATATGACATACAAAAGTATATCTGAATCACTGGGATTCTAATTAAGATTCTTCTTCTCGACCAGGGGTGGGCAAGCTACATATACGGCCCGTTGGGTTTTAATCCGGCCCACCGAGTATTATACTATTATATATATATATATATATATATATATATATATATATATATATATATATATATATATATATATATATATATATATATATATATATATATATATATATATATATATATATATATATATATATATATGTATATATATATAGACCTAAAAAATGCATCCGGCAGGGATTCCAAAAATGTTCGGGATTTTGCCTCGTTGGATATTTGTGTTTCTCTGGCTCTTTCAAAGAACTAGTTGTTACGCCCTTACAAGTTTTGGAAACGGTATCTTCCTTAAGGTTCATTTAAGCCTGATTTATACTCGGGTTTTACGCAGAGACGCAAGCACGCAAGACACGCAAGACATGCAAGGGCCCCTTGCGTGGTCAGATCGGCCATTTTGCGTGCTTGCGTGCGTCACCCAAAATTTCTGACTATCCGACAAAGCAACGCGAGCCGTTCGCAGCCCGCGAGACTGTGATTGGTCCGCTAACCACGTCCTTTCTGAGTCTTGCATTTCCTGTTTCAGAGCATAATACCGTTGTTTTTAAAAGCCATAGCAGAAACATGAACAATGGATACCGTTGAAGAACGTTTGCCTGAAGAGGTCCACAACGAGTTATATAAATGCTCATATGAGCATTTATATAACCTGTCTTCGACGGAGTATAAGGACACGCAAAATGGCGGTGAATTCCTGGAGGGAGATATCGGTGAACGTTGGTGTGCAGGTCAACTCTACGGCCATTGCGCCACCTACTGTTCTGGCGTATGAAAAAGGCGGGAACTATAAACCAAAACGAGTCCGTCGATCCAACTGCGTGGTCAGCCGCAGTTGTAGTTGCAAGAGTATAATTCGCCCTTGACTATCCGTCAAAGCTACGCGAGCCGTTCGCAGCCCTTAAGGCTGTGACTGGTCTGCTAACCACATCCTTTCTGAGTCTTGCATTTCCGGTTTCATAGCATAATGCCGCTGTTTTTACAAGCCACAGCAGAAACACAAACAATGGGTCCTGTCGGAGAATGTTTGGCTAAAGAGGTCCACAAATATGAGCATTTATATAACTTTGATAAAAGTGTAAAGATACGCAGAAATTCCTAATAATACCGCTGTTTTTAAAAGCCACAGCAGAAACAGGAACAATGGATCCCGTTGAAGAACGTTTGGCTGAAGAGGTCCACAAATATGAGTATTGGCGATAAATTCCTGGAGGGAGATATCGGTGAACTTCGGTGTGCAGGTCAACTCTCAACGGTCGTTGCTCCACCTGCTGTTCTGGAGTATGGAAAAGGCACAAGAACTATAAAACGAGTCCGTCAATGCAACTGCGTGCCCAGCAGCAGCTGTAGTTGCAAGAGTATATATCACCCTTTACGGTCCACCTTCTTGCGCGAGCTCTGACTGTTGAGAGAATACGAACATTTTTGAGCCTTTAGTACGATACTACGCCATTTCCAATCTGGCAACACTGAGCCTTGCCACATCCACTTGCAACGAATATCCTGTTACGCTCCGAAGAAACTAGTTCGGCAAAAAACATCGGCGCATTAGTAATCGACTGGAATTTTAGCGGCAAACTTTTTTTTTAAGCTTAGCACGACTCGTCCTATTTTATGAGCTAAAGATTGAGTAGATGCATGACTGTGGAGCGGGATGAAACGATAACGGGTTTTTCAGAAATTGGTTCAGAAATAGAACATTTTAAAGTTATATGAGAAAACTACACTCCTCATAGGCATGCCGGATGCATTCTCTTCAGGAGCTTACATATGTGTCGTCTGACGGGGTTCCAAAATCCACCAAAAATCACAAACAGGTAGATCACTGAACCTGAAAACATAGTTAAAAAAAAATCTCCTGCCGTTTTGGGAACTTTAACGTACTATTAGTTGGGCTAGAAGGATTTGGTAGTTGGGCTAGATTGCTTTGTTAGACTCCCACAAGCCCGGACGGCTACGGAAATGATGTCCAGACAACCATTTACAATAACATCATGGCAGTTTCCCTGCTCTCTGTTTGTGAAATATTGTTTTACGTTCTCAAGGATTGCATGAGGAGACAAGACAAGTCAGTGCCTGCAGTAAGTAAGGGGGTGAAGGTTCCTCAAAGTTTGTGTGTGTGCATGTGTGTGCGTGTGTGTGCGTTCGTGTGTGTGTGCGTGCGTGTGTGTGCGTGCATACAATAATAATAAGTATGCTTCCTGTTTTTTCTAGAAGATCTATCAGAGGCTAGTGAATCTCAGTGTTTACCTGCATGCACTCCAGGTGAGTAGCTTTCTGTGTCTTTCTTTAACATGCTGGAGCCCTATTTACCAGTTTATTCACAACATAACAAAACACTTTATTCTCCAAAACATGTTACTTAAAAAAAGGACTTACTCAAACCATTCATTATTATTCGTAATGTGGTGCTCTAATGAGTATTTGTATGTAGGATTGAGTCAAAAATAAACTTGAGTGAGTGTGTTCATGTCTCCAGAGTAACAGTCTGGCACACTGATGTGATATGTTGACGTGTTGTCCAGTAAAGCAGCAGTTTGTAGAAACCAACCGTTTCTGAGTGGAGGTGTGTTGCACACGCTCCCTATCAGGCCACCTGATGCTGGTCTGCTCTTTTTTTTTATTTTTTAACAATATTGCTTATAGTTTGAAGTTAAAAAGTTTAAAGCTGTAGTTTGAAGTGTTTTGTATGTATTTATATTCATCGTATACTTTAAACAGTTATATATATTGTTCAATTTGAAGAAAAAAATGGCCTTGGAAATAAAAAAGTATCGGTTCAGGCACCGTTTAGGCACCGGTATCGTTTTAAAAGTATCGGTTTAGCACCGGTATCGGAAAAAAACCAAACGATACCCATCCCTAGTTATATATATATATATATATATATATATATATATATATATATATATATATATATATATATATATATATATACATATATATATATATATATATATATATATATATATATATACATATATATATATATATATATATATATATATATATATATATATGTGCAGACCCAAACGATACCCATCCCTAGTTATATATATATATGTATATATATATATATATGTATATATATATATATATATATATATATATATATATATATATATATATATATATATATACATATATATATATATATATATATATATATACATATATATATATATATATATATATATATATATATATATATATATATATATGTGCAGACCCAAACGATACCCATCCCTAGTTATATATATATATGTATATATATATATATATATGTATATATATATATATATATATATATATATATATATATATATATATATATATATATATATACACAAACGCGCATATATATATATATATATATATATATATATATATATATATATATATATATATATATATATATATATATATATATACTTTCTTTAGAAGTCTACTGTTTATTCTAAACAATTATAAACAATTTGCAATGATAATCTTAAAAGAGTTGTATATTTGACGAATAAATAATAAAGTGAATTCTCTATCTTATCCTGCAGGGTGCTGTCATCAAACAAGACTCTATTTTGGAGCTGCTGCTGCTGCAGCCACAGGATAAAGCAGCTGCAGGAGGAGCGTGGCGCCCTCTCTGGCGAAATGGTGGAAATCGGGAGCTTGATACAGGATCAGGCATCGGGGAGCTGGTTCTTTTGCAGAGACAACACAGCCTGCTGCAGGAGGAGCTGCTGAGGCTGCGGGATGCTGAGAGCAGGTTCAAGGACAGTGAGAGGGCCCGGTCCAAACTGGAGAGGCACGTCCGACACATGAAGGTCTGCAGCAGGGCAGCAGTGGCCTCCCAGCAGCTGGAGCAGGCTGCTCAAGTGAGAACATTTCATTTGCAATTTCACAAAGTTAGGCAACTCACAAGACAGGCAATACATCTGATTCTGAATTTGGCATGATGTTTTGTGCATAATAATAAACAGAATAAGAAAACATTTTCTTTCAAAAACCTATATGGCGTTGCACAATACATCTGTTTTAAAATGAAACAGGTTTTTTGCAGGCATATTTATGTGCCCCATGTTTTCATAGACTCTTCCCTCTTGCTATTGCAGCCTGCCTCTCTACAACTAGGAAGGGAGGTCTCCACTGGAGCTGACACCCTGTGGGCCAGCCAGGAACCTGCCCACCAATCAGATGGCCTCCTGGACAGCAGTGATTTGGAGGTAGACATGACGTCAGATGATGATGATGGGACGGCATCTGAAAGCTCCAAGGGTCAGATTAGAGACATACACACAATGACTGTAAATGTTACACACATCATTTTGAATCATTGTGTAATTTAAGCAGGTATGGAAAGAGTACTAGAATATTTTAGGTCAGTTAAAGTAAACTATGGGTATGTCTTTCTAATACATTTTTAAAGAAATACATTACAAATTAAATTGAAGAACACATTTGGCCACAGAAAGTGCATTAACATGTTAACGTTTTACACCAACCAACAACAACCTTTGCAACTATTATCAATCATTATTATCAATTATCGATATATGATTGCCCTACCCAGTTTAGCTCCAAAAGAATAAACCAGATTAAGCATTATTAACAGCGCTAAAAATGAAATAACCTTAAACAACAGAATAAAGCATCAAGGCAGCCCACACAGAGACGTGAAGACGATATATATATATATATATATATATATATATATATATATATATATATATATATATATATATATATATATATATATATATATATATACATATATAAACCCAACAGCAGCAATATTTTAAGAAAAACACACACACATTAAAGCAGGTAGAGAGACTGCATAGTTTTCCACACAATGCACATTGCATTAAGTTTCTAGGCAGTCCTGTGATTGTTGATGTCCTTCTCTGACAGTTCAGTCATTCTATTCAATTTATTTAGTATAGCCCAAAATTACAAATTTGCCTCAGATTGCTTTACAATCTTTACACATAGACATCCTCTGTCCCTGGACCTCACATCGGATCAGGACTATAAATACCTTTAACAGCCGAAAAAAGAAGAATCCTTTGGGGAGAGCTACCGAGGAGCATCTGTCTGTGAGGATGGACAGAAGCAATCGAGATGTCACGTGTACAGAATGAACAACGTGACAGAGTTACAGCACATTACATGAATATGACATCAATTATTTATATCATTAGTAGCAGGCATGAAAAAAGTGACAACTACCAAAAGTAACAGCAGTGGATGTATGTATGTATGTATGTATGTATATATATATATATATATATATATATATATATATATATTATATATATATATATATACATATATATATATATATATATATACATACATACATACATATGTATATATATATATGTATATATTTTATACACATATATATATATACGTATACATATATATATACATATATATATATATATATATATATATGTATATATTTTATACACATATATGTTATAATGTGTGTATATATATATATATATATATATATATATATATATATATATATATATAATACCTAATTACTTACTACAATATTATTATTATAAGTTGTAGTAAGACTGCTGTAGTTTTCTCTGACTTAAATCTTGCCTTTAAATGTATCTATTTAAATGTATATATTGTCAGCGTGTATAATTATTGGAAGCCTGGTGTCGCCTCCAGAAGAATTCAGTTGGACAACTTTTCTCGTTCTCGTAATTTATTTCCTCAATCACTGGTAAAGTAACAAGCTCTGCAGTTGCAAAGGCAGGGAGTCGTCCAGTCAACGCGCAGGTTGACCGTCTAACCCGGGGGTCGGCAACCTGTGGCTCTTTAGCGCCGTCCGAGTGGCTCCCTGGAGTTTTTTAAAAATGTCTGAAAATTGAAAAAGATGGGGGAAGAAATATATATTTTGTTTTAATATGGTTTCTGTAGGAGGACAAACATTCTTAACATTTTCCAATGCTGTAAAAATGTGTAGAAAAATATAAAAATTTTAACACTTGTCAACGAAGATTTGCGTCGCAGCCTGCGACACGTTTCTTTCAGCTCGGCGCGGTGCCAGGCAGCTGGCTGTTGCAAACAAACCGGCGGATGTGTGATGGACCATGGATCCCAAAGGGAAAAAGAGAAAGTTAGCTGAGTAGAACAGAGGATTCAACAGTTCTTGGACCAAATCATTTGCTTTCATTGCCAATGCGGAAGCATTGCCTGCATGTTAGCTTTGTAATGAGAAGATGATCCGAGTGTCTGTTGAGTTCACTGCAGTGGTTCACTGCACTCGATGACTTTATCTCCCCCTTTGGGCTGCATTCACAAACAACCCGACTTAGAGAAGACCGGACCTGGTGCGACGCGGGCCGTTACCGGCACTTTAGGCCCCGTTATCAACCTCATATTGGTGGCCAAGCGGTCTTCAGACTGTCCCCGTTACCGGCCTCACACCGCCCCTTTTCTTTTCCGCCGCAGAGTTTAGAAATTCGAATATGCTTAAATTAAAGAAAACAACGACACAAACACACGATTATAAACGTATTTGTAATAAACAATGAAACTAAAATATGTGTAAAAGCAACGTATTTATACTACGTATTACAAATATGTTGCTTATACACTTATTTTAGTACGTCAATCACGTATAATCGTATAATCAACATATCTGTAATACGTCAGAGACAAATGCAATCAGGGAGAAAATACGTTTCTAGTCAACGTAATTGAAGATGCATATTCTGGAGTAATGTAGTTTGTAGGAGACAGAGTTGCTCCAGGATGCGCTGCAGCGAAAATAAACATTTAATCATGATTGCTCATGTGTTTGTAGCCTCCTTAGTCATTCTGATACTAGGCTGATATAGACATACATAGCATGTGTTGCCTTCATTATAAGGCTTATATAAGGCTTTTCATTTTTTGCGGCTCCAGACAGATTTGTTTTTTTGGTCCAATATGGCTCTTCTAACATTTTGGGTTGCCAACCCCTGGTCTAACACAACACCCCGAACAGCCGGAAGTTCGGCTCTTTAATACACGGTTTTCCGTCATCAACATATCATAAGCAAAGTAACATTTAATTGGCTCTAACCTGTCAAGAGGAGGAGAATCCTAGCTAATGGTCAACCAGTGGCTAGTTATATGTACAGGAAGGGTTGGTCTAAGTCGGTCTCTTCTTCGTATCCATTGATGTCGAATGAGGTGGGAACAAGCAATGATCATGTTGTGGCTTTACGCTACTTGTATAGTCACTGTTATAGTTGTACTATTCGTGGGTTTGCTAAATCACTGTTAGATACAAATGCATGGAGACGTGGATGCGGCACAAGTTAGATTCTTTACTGGCGGGCGAATCCACTGCAGACATGAACAATCTATCACAGTACTCTGTGGTAGTGACAGTCAAACACAATCAAGCACCGAGTGCTCAATCCAACATACCACATCCCTCTTTTCCGACTCAGAAGTGGCATACGTATCAGTTACCTCAACAGTTAACTCTTTGATTACCATTAACACTATGGCATCAACATTAAACTTGTCTTTTCTACTTGCATACTTCAATGATTAATAAAGCAGGTTTTCAATAGACTTATGGCTTTCATTAAACATTACAAATCACTTTCCTGCTAAGCATTTTGGGGGGAAACATTTAAGCATTCAGAACATTTAACACTTTTGAAACATTTTAGGTTAAACACTCCTCATTCTCTTTACTGTTTTTTTCTTCTTTTCCTTAAAACACACTTGAACGAGTTCACAAAACATTCCTGAAATCAGTCATTGAATCTGGCAGGGCGTCTAACCGCTCTGCCGCTCCTCGTGTAGCATGTGGGTGTATTGCCTGTTGTCACAGTTGGAGGGTTGTGTGGTGGAAGGTCATGTGGTGGTAAGTCCACTGACACAGGCACTTGAGAGGGTTGTACCTCTGTGTCCAACTGTTCATCACGGTCAGTGTCCATGTTTATCTTCCTCAGATGTCGCCGGTTGCTCCTTTGCGTCCTATCTGCCGGTGTCTGCACAGTGTGGGAGCGTGGTTCATCTCGTCGTTGGATGACAACAGCAGGCTCCCAGCCACGCAGTGTGTGCATGTGTACGGTGTCTCCTAAGGTCAACACCGGCAGGGGCTTTGCATGCTGATCGTAGTGTTGCTTTTGGCGGAACTGTAGGTTCTGTATTCTGCTGTGAAGATGCTGTGAAGATGCTTTTCCTGCTACTGTGTCAGCACGGCTCCTTAGAACTCCTCCCATCAACATCTGTGCAGGCGACGCATTCAGTCCTGTCACCGGTGTGTTCCTCAATGACAGCAACACTAGATGTGGGTCGGTGCCAGTCTGCGTGGCCTTCTTCAGCGCATGTTTTACATGTCTTTATGGCTCTCTCAGCCATTCCATTTGAAGAAGGAAGACCTGGGCTGGAGTGTGTGAGTTTGAATTCCCATGATGCTGCAAACGACTTCATCTCATAGCTGGCAAATGGGACATGATCACTCATTATCTCCTTAGGAATCCTGTGTCTGGCAAAAACAGACTTCATCTTCTGGATCACTGTGTAGGCTGTTTTATCAGACAGGTGAAGTACTTCAGGATATTTGGTCAGGTAATCAACTAACAACAGATAAGATTGACCCTGTAGTTGACCCCAAGTTTTATGCGCTGCACTTCTTGGTGAGCAAGATGCAGCTTCTCCAAAATCGTACACATGAAGCTCTGGGGTATGATAATTTTGTCTCCGACCATGACAATGTCATTCTCAATGCTTATATTGTCCTTGACTGACCAGTAGCCGTGTAGTTTCCTGTCCAGACTTTTCTTTTTTATGGGCCAGCCATTCTTGTGTTTCTCACACACAGCTTGTAACACACTATTTGCTGCTGTTGCCTTTTTCAGCTGGTTGAGTGTTTCCTCACTCAAGGAATCAGAAGCCTCTAAGGCGTATACAACTCTCTCTTCACAAGGGTTCTCGTTAATGTTTTTACCTTCTCTGCTTGCAGTGGCGCGTTAGAGTGTGTCGGCAATGTACATGTGCTTGCCTGGTGTGTATGTGACGTGTAGATCATACCTCTGCAGTTGTAGAAGCATCCTTTGCAGCCGCGCAGGTGCTTTGCTCAACGGCTTGCGCACAATGTCCTCCAAGGGCTTATGATCGGACTGCACAGTTACTAGTCAGCCGTAGACATACTGGTGGAATCTCTTAACAGCGAACACTATGGCCAGCAACTCTTTCTCTATTTGAGCGTACCTCTTTTCTGTGTCGGTGAGCGCTCGTGAGACACAGCACACTGGGTGGCCATCCTGCAGCAGACAGGCTCCCAGCCTGTCTTTTGAGGAATCAGCTTGTAGAGTCAGCGGCTGCTTGTGATTGTAGTACCTCAGCACTGGGGCTTGTGTGAGAGTGGTCTTCAGTGTCTGTAGTGCTGAGCTGTGTGGGCACCACTGCCACGCGACATCTTTCTTAAGCAGCTGTCTGAGGGGTGCTGTGAGTGAGGCTTCATTTGGTATGTACTGTGCCAGGAATTATGTCATTCCCAGCAGACGTTGGAGACTTTGTTTGTCTTCTGGGGTTGGCATATCGACAATTGCCTTGATCTTTGTGTCGTCAGCCCTCTGTCCTGATGCTGTAATGATGTGTCCCATATACTTTACTGTGTCAACTTTGAACTGGATCTTGTCTTTGTTAAACTTTACATGTGCAGTCTTTGCTCTCTCTAACACTTTCTGAAGGACGCCATCATGTTCTCGCTCTGATGACGCTGCCATGATCATGTCGTCTGCTGTGACATACACACCTGGAGTGTCGCCGAAGGTCTCACAGTTCTTCTGTTGGAACACTTCGCTGGCAGACCTGATCCCAAATGGGAGTCTGAGGAAGCGGAACCGGCCCCATGGCGTATTGAAGGTGCATAGCTTAGACGATGGCTCATCTCGCTTGACCTGCCAGTAGCCATCCTTCTCATCTAGGATGGAGAAGATGGATTTTCCTGCTAATCTGCTGCGCACGTCTTCCGGTGTAGGAATGGAACAGTGCTGACGCTTAACTGCCTCATTCAGGTTGCAAGGATCCAAACATACCCTTAGCGCACCGTTCTTTTTCTTTGTGGCAACAAGACTATTCACCCATTCTGTTGGTTCATTGACCGGGGTTATTACTTTTCTTTTCTGTAAGTCTTTGAGTCTCTCTCTCAGTGAGTCCATGATGGAGAGGGGCACATTTCGGCACGCATGAATCACGGGCGTGACGCTGGGGTCAATGTGTATGTGATGAACACCGGGGAACTCGCCCAATCCTGTGACGACCTCCGCATACCTCTGTAGCATCTCCCCTTTGGTTGCTGAAGCTTTTCCTGGTTGCGGGGATCTTGCTGTGAGTGCCTCAACTCTTCTCACCAGCTGCAGCTCCTCACATGCATCTCCACCCAGGATCGGCTTGTCGGCCCGGCTTGACTGATTTTAGCTTTCAAATGTTTTATTCTTTCTTATCAGTATTATATTCTTATTATGCCTACTTATTTATAGTGTAATAATTATTCCTTTTCTTTCTTCTTCCCTATCTGTGCTGTTTTGATGCTATATGTCAGCATCATCTTGGGTGCTAAAATGTGTGTCAGTTTATGTAGAGAAACAGGTGGGTATCAATATCGTTGTTACATTACTTCAGGGTTAAGTCCGTGCAGTACCCTATCTGCCCACTGGGGTATGATTGTTCCTACCTCGAGAGGCGCTATTTCTTATTTTAGGTTCCTTTTTTTATTTATTTATTTTCTTCCTGTCATGCTAGGAGGGTTAGCTGATAGGCTAGGCTAAGTCTCGTGGCTTACTGCTCTCTGTTTTCTGCAGCACACAAAAATACTCTTTGTCGAGGTCATTCAAATGACTTATCTTTCCTCTGGAATTCTCAATTCACAGCAGCACACCCTAAGAACAACCCCGGACCTACAACAATCTTATTTCAGTATTAACTTTCCCAATGCCTATTAAATTCCCTGTTTATTATCAATAATTTCCCCTTTTTTCACAATCTAATTTCTGCGTGGTATTAGTTATTTTATTTCAAACTAAAGACAAAGATTATAACGGGAGCATGATTATTCTCCCGACTAAACTCTCCTCGTCACCGCTCTTTGTACGGCTCAGGCTAGAAGCGCATGTAACCATACATTTTTCACACAAATTGGACCAACTGGACTCCACAGGACTCTCAAAGCCACGGTTTGTTGACACGGCGGTTGCGTTCATCGGACACAGGACAGCTTTGAACCAATTAACCCTTCTATTGCCTATTCACACAGACCCTGAGAAAACTCCATCAATCACATTGGCCATAAACCAGAGGAAAGGCTTCTTTCCTCCTCCTCCGCTCTCACACCAGCGTCACCGGCATACAGTACAAACTCCCCCGCTGTCAACAATCAAAATAAGTTTCGCTCAGCTTTTAATGTATTCACTCCTTCATTCTGTTAATTATTTTATAATTATTTGATCCTATTTAACAGTTCCCAGCAGAACTTTTATTTACTTTTTAAATTTTTATTCTACCTCTTCAGCTCCAGATTTGTATCTAATCTTATTTTATTAATAACGATTTCTATTCTACTCTCTCCCAAGCCCTTCTGACTGCGTTACGCTCAAATGTGGCCAGAAAGATCAAGACAGACAAACTGGAATGTTCTAAATAAAGTCCTGAGATTACCATCTTTGATAAGAAGTCCTCCAAACTAAACACACACATGTAATTTATGATCAAAAGTAATTTAGGTCAGTTATGATTCATCAGTCTGTTATCTACGTTGCTAAGATTATGTTTCTGGTTGAAAGAAGACATCATTGGATGGAAGGAGACAGACAGTCGTGACCCAACTTTCTCCCTAAAATGTTTCATCCCAATACTTACGCCTGTTGTACGTCTAAATGATTTACTTAAATAACTTTGCGTACAGTAGGCCTGCACACTTAAATACTTGGTTCTGTCAGAGACAGATTTATATTTTAAAGGCATTTGTATGATAATGTATATTGACAATGTGAGTCCAGCATTTGACAAACTTTAAAATGTTTATGTCTAAATAGATGTCAGTTCTAAAACCTGATTGGATGGATTATGTATTCATGTACAAACTTCTTGTAGTTTTAAGGGAATCGAGGACTAAATTTTGATTTGTTCTCTCTTTTTCAGACCTTCAAGATATTCCAGAGGAGAACTGATTCTGGCCATGTTTCACAGTGCTAATGAGCTTATAGCGAAGTTGACTATGATAGAAAAAGATTGATTCCAACAATGAGCATGTCTATCTGTTCTGCAAGTCTTAATGATTAATTAGCTGCTTTGCTTTTCAGTAGATGGCTTGTGACAGTGGGTTGTGATTTGGATTGTTGGATGGATTTGTTGGTTTTGTAATCTTCAAACATTTTGATGTTGTGGAAAATTAACTGCAACCAAATTAATGTAAAACGGATAGGGTTCATGCTACACAAAGAGAAAACTAAGTTTCTATTCAATGCTGCCAGACAGCTGGCAAACCCAAAAAAATACACTAACCACTAAAAATATATAACAACTAAAAATATAATACATTTGTTCTGCAATAACTGATGGCTTTACGATGCATATCTTATTAAGGTTAGTCTTTGATCTTAATGTAAAAGTTGTAACTTCTAAAAATAAAGGCCGAGTCACTCATGAAACTTTGGACCGTTGCTGAGGTCTTGCGTCACTATCGCCTGATGCAGCTCATCGCGTCACAATGTGGAAGAAATAGAAACACATCATGTTTCACCATGTCACTGCCTCTCTGGGGATCCCGGAAAGACTTGTATGCCCTCTCCAAAGATTGAAGTTTAAAGCTCTTATAATCCATATATTCATGATCACTGATAGGTTTTAAAAGGTGTGATAATGCTGGGAATGATCAGCTGATACTGAAGCTTTTTTTCAGCTTCTGAATTACATTTCGAGGTAAGCGTATTTTCTCCTGGATTAAAGTCACATTTTTAAACACAACAAACATCCAACAAAAGTTTGTTTAGTTTGGTAAAACATTATGCTTTGGCTAGAAATGACTGCTTTTGTTGCGCTATTGAAGTTACAGATGTAAGTGGTGACTTTTGGTTATACACAGGACTTAGTCCCTGTGGGGACTAAACACTGTTTGTGATACACAATTAATTTATTAATAATTCAGCAGCTTTAACATTAAGGGAAAAAATCAAAATCATGTAAATCAAAGCTAACAACAAACAATACATGTGGCCAGAAAGATCAAGACAGACAAACTGAAACGTTCTAATAAAGTCCTGAGATTACCATCTCTGATAAAAAGTCCTCCAAACTAAACAGACACATGTAATTTATGATCAAAAGTAATTTAGGTCAGTTATGATTCATCAGTCTGTTATCTACGTTGCTAAGATTATGTTTCTGGTTGAAAGAAGACATCATTGGATGGAAGGAGACAGACAGTCGTGACCCAACTTTCTCCCTATAATGTTTCATCCCAATACTTACGCCTGTTGTACGTCTAAATGATTTACTTAAATAACTTTGCGTACAGTAGGCCTGCACACTTAAATACTTGGTTCTGTCAGAGACAGATTTATATTTTAAAGGCATTTGTATGCATGATGTATATTGACAATGAACCTGGATGGATGGATTATGTATTCATGTACAAACATAGCAAAGGATATTCAGTGGAAATGAGAACTTTTAGGGTCTTTACATTGAAATGATTTAAAGAGATAGTCAGTAGTCTGCCTAGCTTGCTTGTTTTGCATGTTTTCCAACCTAACCTCTACCTTTTCTTAAAAAATAGCTTTAAAAATAAAATAGCTTTTAGCTTTACTGTGTCTTTATTCTTAACAGTTTAAGAAGGAGCAATGCCTGCCAAATGAATGTCATATTATCTTCAGAATATAGCTTTTCGGTGGATTTTAAATGTAAAAAGTGTTTTGAACACCATTTTAAGTTTTGCAAATATTTCTGTGGCTGCAAAATGATTGTGAACTTTATACTTTATATTAGAATGTTATGACTGCGTGTCTAGTTTTCTGCTTAATATATTTTAGGAGTCAATCTCTTAGAGTGACATCGCTCTTTCTAAAAAGTCTGGATGAGAATAATACTAGATGGCATATACTGTTCAAAGTCGACATGGTAATGGTTAATTAATATTATTCAATAATATTATGAATCAACAGATGCTTTATTTGTCAGTGAAACTGAAAGGCCAAACCTAAAACAAGGGCTGTGCTTACTTTTGTACAAACTTTTGTCATTCATGTATTACCACATGAAAAAAATAAAATCATGTTATACAAAATGTATCCGTGTTGAAGAATGTATTTCTGAGTTGGAGACAAGTACAAAAAGACTGGTGACGATGTCATTTATATAGTTATTTTATTTGATTCACCCCACAGGGACATTGTCTGATTATAGTAATTTGTATAAACAATACAGACATTACAATAGTGTTTATACACAATACTATAATCAAATTGCAATAGTGCAGTGTCTACGTTGAAACCTTTCGCTGTGCACGGAGGCAAAGATACATGATGTGTGAAGGATTTTTGAATGGTAGGGTTCAGAAAGAAAGATGCCCCGGCACAGGGGTGTGACAAACTGAGGCCGAAGATAGAACGGGCCCTCCGGCAATGTGGGTTGAAAACCCCGGGCTCTTCGGATTGAAGCTGAGAGCCACTTTGGGGGCTTAACTCCGCGTACCTCACCTGTCACTCTCGGTAACAGCACTCTCTGTCTCTCCAGTGTTAGCCAACGGTGGCCAGATGTATGTTTGTTTGTCAGTCTTTTCTTTAACATTGTGGATTAAATCTTCTGTCAAGTTGCTGTTTCACTTTGTTTGGTTGTTTAGGTTGGGGCTACCTTGTGATTGACAGGTCACTACTGCTATCCAAGCTAAATGCGGCATCTCTTCATCACTCGCCAGCAGTCCTCATATGGTCAACTCAAGGTGGTCCACAAACCAATGGGAGGCATCACAGCGACTACTTATATTCCCAGTATTCACAACATTCACAAGTCAGATGTTTGGACCATTTTGCTGAATCCGTCTATCTGAGCCGTTTCCAGGAGGTTCTGTGGTCCCAGGCTCTGACCCTGTTCATGATGTGGGAGTGAACCCTGCTGGGGGTTAGTGTGGTTGGTTGGAAATGGAGACAACATCTGATTGGCTACAGTTGTGAGTGACGACAGGAGAGTCTCAAAAAATCCACAAAAAAGCAGTGAAGTTCACACATGAGAATCAGTTTGTAAATGCAGATTAATCAGTTTGTGTAAAAATGTAACACACACAAACATGTTTTTGATGAAATTGAAAATCTGTTTAAAGGAACAGTGTGTAACATTTAGTGGGATCTGTGTAACTAATCTGTAACTAAAACTAAGAATGTTAGTGGTTTTGTTAGCTTAGAAAAATATTTATTTTTATTTTCAATTATATTCATATCTACATCGGGAGCGGGTCATCTCCCACGAAGTGCTCCATCTTCACCACCATGTTTTGACAGCAGCCAAGAACGGACACTGGCTTTCTGCACTTCACGTTATCTGAAGGTAGAGATGCGTTCTGAAGCCCAGTATTACATAAATAATTAAGATAGTAGTATTCATAAGCCCTGACGTTACTGGTGCTTTTCATTAGTACTTTTTAATGTTTTAGTTTCATTTCTTATCACGCTGCATTTCCTCTCCTCTTTCTGTCACGCTGAGCTCCTCCAACTACGCGTGTGCACACACACACACACACACACACACACACACACACACACACACACAGGGGCCGTTGTGGTGAAGTGATCTAAGTGAAGTGAAGGATAATCGAGTTGGTGGAAACTACGCAATAAAAAAGAGTAAAAATAGAGTAAAAAGACCATACTTTATCAATAAGTCAGTGAATCGTATTACGTTTACACAAACACAGCACACACAATCGGCCAGAAGCTTCTTTTTTTTTTAAAGATATAAGGTGACCATGCATAGTTGTCCACAATGCCTGAAAATGGAGGGGTGAGCAGAGGAGCATTCATGGTTGCAGTCTACAGGTCACCACGAGATGCTTTTAAATCAGAGGTGGGCAAACGTTTTGGCTCAGGGGCCACAATAAGCACAGTGCAGCTGCAGTCACAACACGTGGGGAATAGTACTTGCGCCTGAAAGGGGGCGTGGCTTATTGCTGTGGCTTATCTACCACTTATCTATTACTTAGTTAAATTAACCACTAGTTCTGCTTTATCCTTTTGTAAAATCCACATACGTGGAACATCAAACTCCACGGTGTCTGGGTTCATAATATTATCCGTAGTCCCACAACAGCGTCTGAATGACGGCTGCTATCAGCGCTACTTCAGGGGGACCGGCAACAGTTTGATTCAGCACCGGCAGGGCGGTGATGACGGCCCGAGCTTCTCAACGCTGATTGGCTGATGCAGAGAGCGGCAGGCTGAAATCGCAGCCTGATACGCCAGCAGAAAGCACGGCAGGTAAAGACCGCTGTAGCGCTTCTACGTTCCCAACTTGAGTTTTCAGAAAGACAATGACGGCAACAGAGAAGCATCAATTGTTTTTATGCTTATTATTGTTCAGCTGTCTTTTAGGCTGCTGGTGTGCGCTCTCCTGCAGCAGAAGACGCTACAGTGGTCTTTACGTGCTGTGCGGTCGGAGGAAAGCCTTGTGTGTCCTGTTGTGTTATGCTGCAGGAGAGAAACACACAAACAGCCTAAAAGAGCAGTTGAGCAATAATTAAGCATTAAGGAACAATGATGGTCTGTTGCCGTCTTCATGCTTCGGGAAACTCAAGTAGGGAATGGAGAAGTGCTCAGCAATCTTTACTATAACTTAGAATTATTATTATAATGTATAGTACCCCTGCTCTAAATCTTACATTTAATTGGATATATTTAAATAGATATATTTGTGGATATATTTGCTGGGTCCATTGAAAAATATTAATACATTTTAATTCTTACAACAACAACAAAAAGAATCCTTCATATTCAATAATATTGAGACTGACCTGACCCCATTTCTGTGCATAGTATATGCTTCATTATTTAAACTAAAGGCGCCCTCCCGCCAACTGACTCATTTTACTCTCAGTCCACTCTCAGTTATATTCTCAGTCCACAAAGCACTTAATTGTAAATATAAGCCAATAAAGAGAAACTAAGATTCTTTATTTTTTTAAACAGCATATTTCAGAACAAAGATTTTTAGTACTCAGCTCATGGCTTTTACATTTTTTAAATTTCTTTTAATTGTTATGTCTCTTGAATTCAAATGTGTTTTCATGAAGTATTACATCCTGAAAAGCAACACAGAATGCACTGTAATGATATATTAATGCTCTGAATGTCGTAAATTGCTTCTTTTGCACTCTGAGGAGTTATTGAGACTGTGAAGAAATGATTCACACATTCCGACAATGAACGCTAAATTGCTCCTGGAATGATACATCTCGCCTCTTGTCCTTAATGCTGTCACCATATACAGTATATGAACACCATCAGACCACACTGGAGTAGAAAAGGTCACTGTCCAATAAAGCAACCCACAGTCACACAAAGACAGACATCAACCTTCTCATCACACTGTTGGTTTGTATTTTCCTGAAAGTCATAGAGTTTCGCTAGTTCTTTCAAATAGTAACAAACTCCACTCCGCTCCTTTCTCTCTGCAATCATCTCTGCCTATTTGTATTTGCAGCTCGTCTCTTATTCTAATCCACTGGACAATGTCAGCCAAAAGATGTTTATTAATAACCAGAGCGGGAAATAACTGACATAGTCCCCCCGCCGCCCCTGTTCCCGGTCCATCCCCAGGAGAAATCCAATTATAGGCATTACAGGCCAGGTGATGGAGTAGAGTTACAGGACGGCCATTCCTCCTCTGACTCACTTTGTATTGTGTTTGTTCTGTTTCACAACCTCCCACCCCATCAAAAGACAGTTCATACAAACTAAATGTATGAAATATTCTCTAAAGATAAAGGATGATTTCATGCACATGTGAAAGCGTTTGAAGGAACTCAAGCATATTTGTTTCAGACACACCCTTTTTCCTTTTGAAGTCACAAGTAATGTTCAGTGATTCCAAGCTAAAGAGTGAAGAAGAATAATGAAGAATGGCTTCGGCTGTGAAATATCTGAAATGAGTCCATCTATCCTTGGTTGTAATCCGAAAAACAAACCAGACACCAGATTTATAACCAGTCAAGTCAGTTATAAATCTGCACCAATTCATATTGTAGCATGACTGCAGTTTCTCTTTCATTGTATTGATTTCTTTTCTTTTTTTTTTACAATTTGGTTAAGTCTCAAGGTTCTCATAACTTTGTTGATGGGTGCCATCCTTTAACCAGAAAAAGATAAAACACATTTTGATGTTTTAATATCCATGCTCTGAAATCTTCTAATGTGACCTTTACTTCTTCGTAGCCAAGTGCTTTGACCTTTCTTATTCAGTTTGCTAAACCGTCTAGTGCAAACCACCTGTTCAATGAGCTTCATCTTATTCTTCATATTCTGTATTGATTTTAACTGTATGTATTTTACCGACTTTTTTTTACGGAATGGCAGTTTAAGTGTCTTGAAATCTTCAGACTGTTTTAGATGTCATAATGGGTTTGCATGGGACAGAAGGTCCAGAGCTAGTTTGGTGACTTCACGGAGAAGGAGCTGTAAAATATTTTGGAAAAAAGATAACTTGCTTCAATTTCCACAGTTTTTAGTTTTCATACTTATTTAGAGAGCCTTTAAGGTCAAAGGACATCTTATTGTCACAGACATGTTGCTATCAAAACAAAGCAGCTTACACATTTGGCTCAGAGTGCCTGAAAGTAACAGCAAAGAAACTGCATGCCTGATTTTAGACGAGAATCTCCATCTTCCGTCTGATGTTGGCTCCAATCAAAACATTTCCATGAGTTAGATTTTTGCGAGACAAACCAATGACAACATCTTTTGTGTCGGTGTTGTAAGAGTGGGTTGGAGGGAATTAAAAGAGAAAGTAAAAAAACAGAAATAGCAAGTGCCTGCATCATTTCAAGTGTTGATTGTAAAACACATCAGGCGATATTGAGAAGACATGCTGTACATGTGTAAAAGATCATTTGGTAATCAAGGATGTCACTTCAAATTCAAAACTACTATTTAGCAGCACAAATGCTAATGTTTAGATTTAATTTAAGTTATTGTATTTACTGCAGATATCTGTATTCATTGTTTATTTACTCCAGTTATTTGTATTCATTGTGTATATATGTATATATATATATATATATATATATATATATATATATATATATATATATATATATATACATATATAAATATATATATATATATTGTTTTATTGTAATATTTTATTTTGTGTGTTTAGTTTGTTTAGTTTATTACATTTGGTGTCTGTAAAGTGTGTGGCGCAGCTACTTTGACAAGAAATTTCCCCTTGGGGATTAATAAAGTATCTATCTATCGATCTATCGATCTATCTATCTATCTATCTATCTATCTAGCATTTCTACATATTCTACACACACACACACACACACACACACACACACACACACACACACACACACATACATATATATATATATATATATATATATATATATATATATATATATATATATATATATATATATATATATATATATGCTTCATTTAGGCAATATTATTAGAAAACACTCCATAAACTTTCACTGCTATGCCGATGATACTCAACTATATATGGTTGAATATCTATTGATCAAGCCAGATGAAATCCACCAGGTCGCTAAACTTCAGGAGTGTCTTAAAGACATAAAAACATGATGTAGTTTCTCTGGATGGCATCGCTCTAGCATCCACCACCACCGTAAGGAATCTCAGAGTTATTTTTGACCAGGACCTGTCCTTTGGATCCCACGTCAAACAAATCTCAAGGACTGCCTTTTTTTCACCTGCAAAAAATTAAAAAAGCTGGCATATGCAGAAACGTTGATCCACACATTTGTTACTTCACGACTGGATTACTGTAACTCCTTATTATCAGGCTACTCTGGTAAGGCCCTTGGGTCTCTCCAGTTGATCCAGAATGCCGCAGCTCGTGTACTAACGGGGACTAGAAAGAGAGATCACATTACGCCTGTATTAGCTGCTCCTATAAGGTCAAGAATCATATTTATATTCCTTCTCCTCACCTACAAAGTAGTGGTGCACCATTATATCTTAAGGAGTTGAATGCAGGTTACTTGTGGTTCCCAGAGTTTTAAAAAGTAGGTTGGGGGCTCGAGCCTTCAGTGATCAAGCTCCTCTTCTGTGGAATAAGCTTCCACTTTCAGTCCGGGGAGCAGACACAGTCACCTCATTTAAGAGTAGACTTAAGACTTTCCTCTTTGACAGAGCTTATAGTTAGGCTGGCTCAGGTTAGCCCTGCTCCAGCTCCTATGCTGCTATAGGCCTAGACTGCTGGGGGCATCTTAGAATACACTGAGCACCTCCTCTCCTCTTCTCCTCTCCTCTTCGCCTCTCCTCTTCTTCTTTCTCTCACACTCCCCTTCTCTCTCTCTCTCTCTCTCTCTCTCTCTCTCTCTCTCTCTCTCTCTCTCTCTCTCTCTCTCTCTCTCTCTGTCTCTCTCTCTCTCTCTCTCTCTCGTCAATGCACATCACTAACTCTACTTCTTCCTGGGAGTCTCTGTGCTTCCACTTCTCAAGTTTCCATGTATTGTGGCTGTCTGGGACCGGTCCTGCCTGCTGCAATGGATTGTAGCTGTGTCTGGAGCTCCTTCCCTGCTCATGCTCCTCCTCTCTACCTCCTTCTGCTGACATGCATCGTGGTTATCTGGATTGTGGTCCATGGCTACTACCTAATCATTTCTGTCGTGTTGATGATTGAATATACTGTAACTTTGTTACGTTATTCATTCTGGTCACATGACATCTATTGCTTCTGTCCATCTGGGAAGAGGGATCCTCCTCTGTTGCTCTATGAAGGTTTCTTCTGTTTGTTTCCCCGGTGAAATGTTTTTTACTATCGTGATTTGGGGGAGTTGTTCCTGATCCGATGTGAGGTCCTGGGACAGGGATGTTATGTGTACAGATTGTAAAGCCCTCCGAGGCTACTCCAAAAAGGAGCCTCGGAGGGGTATTTGTGTTTTTGGGCCAGGGATGAGGCCAAATTGCATAACGGAGTGCGTTACAATGTTACAACATACATTTTTATTGATTTTTGTATTATGATGAAAAAGACCAACAATCAAAGGACCCCAAAAACATTTGGAATATGACTCATAGACTGAAGTTGATTACAAACCCACAACTGACTGGTCACTTTATTCCTTTGACTAACATCCAACCAATTGGTCTGTAATTTGAGCAGTGTGTGTCAGACAGGAAAAGACAAAAGCATTTTCCTTTGTCATGTCTTGGAGCTCAGCCTATTTCATAATGGATAAACTATTGTGATTCCATGATTTCCAATGTTTTTTTTCCAATTTAGAAGCCACATCACAATGACTGGCCCAGACCTACAGTGCATCAAATAGTGGAATGTTGAGCTATTTCGGTTTCCTAGCAAGAAAACATACATGCAAACACATTGTTGTAAGGGTTAAAGATAAAGGTTTGCTTCTCATTTGCGTGGCGATCGTGTAAAATAAGAAGAGGGTGCGGTCGTGTGCATGAGTTTGGGGGCTTAATAGTGGGAGTGTCTCACCCCTGTCATATAAATGCCCTCCCTCTACTATGTCACAGTTTAGTGTCTCCACCAGGCTCTCAGGTTGTCTGTTTGTCTTCCAATCTTACGGCTGCAAAAGTCTATTAGCTAAACTTCAGCCAAAATGGAGGCCATCAAAAAGAAGATGCTAATGCTAAAGTTAGACAAGGAGAATGCATTGGACCAGGCTGAACAAGCTGAAGCAGACAAGAAAGCAGCCGAAGACAGAAGCAAGCAGGTGGGTACTGAACAGAGAAGCAATACAATGAGTTCCAGTCAGACTAAGAAAGATTGGGAACCCAAATCCTAACTCAGGCTAAATAATCCTGGTTCTGCTCATCCAGCTAAATTGGTTCTTTGATGACAGTTTGAGGTTAGATTTATGTTTTTATCCTGCATGAAGTCATCTTTTATAACTGTGTGCTGTTGTTTGAAACAATGGTCAAATGAGGAGAGAGTTGAAACCGTGAGCATCATTCAGATGATTAACAGACTGCTGATGATCAGTTTTATAGTTCGGTGTATTAAGAACCGTCAATCCTGTGACGACCCTGTTCTACATTGAGTCACCCGTTCTCCCCTGTAAAAATGAAAACCTGACAAAACTCTCTTAATCAGCAGCTTTTATTTCAAGAACAAATTGTCAGTGAGTTATGCAGTTCATTATTTTTTTCTTTTTTTAACGATATGTCATAATCTGGCTTCTTGCAGTCAAAATATTTTAGCACTTTAGTTGGATTTTTTAGAATGTTTTTCTCACAGTATCTCAAACCATAAATTGTTGTATATTGTATATGTTTAAGTTAAATCATTAAAAATTGAGCTCATAATGATCTCAAAACAATTTGCACTTTCTCATATAAAATCATCACTTTTTTAATTATTTTCTAAGAAAGTGAGCCATTTCTTTTCAATTATTTGTTTGTCATGAACAGCAAATGTCACTCAGCCTGCAGCTTTCCATGTTTGGGTTTAAGGATGTGATGCTTTATCGACACCATGCACTTTCCAACTGGATCACTCTTCAGCTCACACTTTTATCCAAAGAGACCTGTAATAAAAACAAATGAGACTTTGTACAACAGTAGCATTTGAGGAAGCTGTGACAACAAGAGCCAGTGGGCTCAGCTCTCTGTCCTGGTGACTGGAGGCTGATGATAACGGGGTAACAGCTCTGCAAGTGAGGTAGGTTCTTCGTCCACAGGAGCCACACAGCATTGGCTTTATCCTTCGCTGAGTGTTTTGAAGGAGATGTTGCCAGACTTCCTCTGAGGTGAAAGTCCTGCCATCACCAACACTTTTTCTTAGTGTAGGAAGCCATTAGAGAGGACGGGATCAGGTTTTTGTAGGACTTGGATGACCGTATCCTTATCCTTATGGCCTCTGCCACAAGAAAGCTGCACCCATGCAGTGGAAGTTGTGCAGCACCTGCAAAGGCTGGTCTCGCCATAAACTGGTAGAAGAGCTCTGCGCTCCCCGACCAGTCCTTAGTTTACATAGGTGTCGAAAAGGTAGGATGAAGGATCCTCTCCACGACAAACTGATGCAGATGGACAGCTGGCCACCCAGATGCAAAACAGAGCAGAACAGCTTTGACTAGCCAGATTTGCAGTGTATGGCCCTCTCTCACGAATGTTTCTATTATACGTCTACAGGTCAACACTGCGTAATCATGTCATAAATGATTCCGTTGTACACTATTGTGCAAGTAATGGTACCATATTACTTGCACTCTTCACTATCTTCCAATCTTAATCAACTTTTAATGTCATATATGTTGTATGCACAGCACACCGCTGCATTCAACCCATTCCAGAAGCTCTGGGCAGCTACAAGTGCATAGGAAGCAGTTTAAGGGTTCTTTGCCTTGCTCAACGCAACCTCGGAAATGCCCAGGAGGTGAACTGGCCCAGCTTCAACTGC
Source organism: Clinocottus analis (assembly GCF_023055335.1). Taxonomy (NCBI): domain Eukaryota; kingdom Metazoa; phylum Chordata; class Actinopteri; order Perciformes; family Cottidae; genus Clinocottus; species Clinocottus analis. The sequence goes on along the minus strand of NW_027176187.1, from coordinate 691,696 downwards.
CAGGCCTCAAGTTTGCACTGAGCTCTGCCGCCTCCATTACTGAGGTTGGAATTAGAGGGCTGCATCCAACAAGCTTTCCGGCTTTTCAAAACAGAAAATCTAAGATGACCTGACAACATTTTTTAGATAGATTAGATAGTTTCGAAGGTTACAGTCTTTTTGGTCCTTTATTCACACAGAACATGTTGTTTGCTTTTGATGGCGAGTAGGAACAGGAGGAAGTGCTTCAATGTACTGTATTGGCATGTTAAAAACATGTTGCCATACCTTTAACTTGAATGCTAACTATGCGTTTGATCTCCCATGCCATCAGCATGAAGACGAACTTCTGCAAATGCAAAAAAAGCTGAAGGGGACAGAGGATGAGCTTGATAAATACTCAGAGGCCCTGAAGGATGCTCAGGAGAAGCTCGAGGTGGCCGACAAGAAGGCTGCTGATGTGAGTAATACAATTTCAAAAGTACAATACCACTTGTTGTGATTAATTTACAGTTGGTGTCATTATTGTCTATCCTTTTTCCAAAGAAGGTAACATACTCTTCACCAAGGCCCAGATGACTTTTTTAAAAGTTCAGTAGTTGCTCGTAAAGTCTGTGTATTTTCCACATTATTTCTACCTGATCAGGAAGCGGAACTGTTACACACTGTACATAAATGTACACAAATGTTTTATCTACATTGCTTCTCATACAAGCATACAATGTGTGCCCTGAACTGAGGCTCTGATAAAAGGGCTCTGATAAAATGGCCAGGCTTATTCCCTGCTACTCCTTTGCATTCCATTCTCATCATGCCCAGCATGGACTCCTCACAGCTGTCGGGGGATTCAGAGCCCTATTTTGGCTATGATGTCAGTCGCTCAACCTGGACCACAGGCTTAACAATGGTTCAAGTCCATTTTGGGTGCATCATCCATCCCTCTTGGGTCATCGTATTTATTTAGTTCCTTTCCTTTTGGAGAGAATGAATATGCCACCACAAATAAAAGATTTTAATTGTGTACATCATGCAAACAATGGATTCTATAGTTATAAATAGGGTTCATGTTAACAGGTTGACCTACTATCCCAGAAGGAGGGAAATAAAACATTCCCCTCCTTCTGCCTGCTGCCTCTTTTCAGTTTCAGAGTCATTGCTGAAAAATGTATTTCAGAGCCTACGTTTAGAAAACACAGCTGTTCTAAGACCTGCAACAAAATTCCAGTGGAAGGGCGTGGTTTCAGGCCTAGCAAGCTCCAAATCCTATTTCAACTAAAAGCACTTAGACAATCACAATCAATTACTTAAAACAATAGCTTAGACTTTTCACATCATTCCACATAATTAAAAAAAAGTGCAAACAGGAGTGGACTGAAGCCTTTTGGCCCACACACCCATCATCACGCTGCTTTAGGCTACCTCCCATCCCTGCCCTATCAATACTTTAGCCGTGTAACAAGAATCATGGTGAAAGATTAAGTGAGAGGAATAGGACATTAATACCCTCAAAAAGTGCCTTTGCAAGACTGTACACTGTGATGAACAGGGTTTTCCAGAAAAAGGGCAGCTAGAGTGGTGGGGGCGAGCTAAAGCCCACTATTCCATCGCATCTGATCTCAGTCTACAAATTTGAATGTGTTTATCTACCTGAGAGGCAATCCAAATGGTTCTAATATCATATATTTTACATTTAACCCTAAGAGCAACAGTCTAGAGCAAGTTTGTGCCACGTCGTTTTCCATTGGAGCCTGTCTCCTCATGAGGTCCCTGTCTGTGCAATCAATGCCATTCTCAATGTGTTCTCATCGATTTCTATGCTAACATTTGTCAAACCCTGAAGAGGACTCTCCGCCCTTCTCGTTGGGTCACAAGCTCTCAGCTGAGCGCTCACGTTCATATAAAGTATGTCACACTCATCTGTCACCAGCTCAGTGTTCATGTAAAGAAAGAAACAATAAGCCGATCTCCCTGTTGGGGAGAAATTAAAGCCAGTTGTCTTAGTTTGAGTATATTTATTGTAGAATCAAATTGTTTGTAAGTTTATCAGTGTTCTTATGGGTGTTATACAGCATTTAAATGAGCAGGCTGTATTATAAAGCATTACAGGGTTAACATGTCTAGGACAATACAGCCAACACAGACTTTGTCACAGATGACGAGCCATGCTGTAAGGGTAATACTTGCTTTTCAGCAAGGAACCTGTTTTCTATCAGCAACAGTGTTGCACTGAAAGAAAACACTTTTCGTTCTGGTCCTTTCTTTCTGTGATAAGGCTGAAGCAGAAGTGGCTTCCTTGAACAGACGTATCCAGCTGGTGGAGGAGGAGTTGGACCGAGCGCAGGAGAGACTGGCAACTGCTCTGCAGAAGTTGGAAGAGGCGGAGAAGGCTGCTGATGAGAGCGAGAGGTAATCTGCTGTGAATTAGTCATTGTCACTAGTGTTATCCCATAAAAGGGATATGTAGATCACATTACTATCATGGTTCCAACTATGCTCTGCTCTGTTACATCTGTGAACTGGGAAGAGGCCCCGGGGAAGACCCAGGACACGCTGGAGGGATTATATCTCCCGGCTGGCCTGGGAACGTCTCGGGGTCCCTCAGAACGAGCTGGGAAATGTTGCGGGTGAGAGGGAAGCCTGGGTCGGTCTGCTGGGTGCTGCCACCGCGACCCGACCCCGGATAAGCGGCGGAAAATGGATGGATAGATGTTACATATGTAACCATCAATAACAGTGATGTCACAGCATTCTAGAGTACATCTGCAAGTCCCTGCAGCAGAGTACATTAAACAACCAAAATAAGATTCCTAGGGTGTGTGTAGCTAATCTACAGGTACAGATCCTCAATATCTCATCAACAACGATCATACAATAAATAGACTTTTCTAGTCTTCCAAACATTTAAATGTCTTTAACACTACATGTCTTTAACACTACAAGTCACTGCTTTCACCCATTCACACACTGATGGACAGGTGGTACCATCAAGGTACCACCTGTCCATCAGGACTAACATTCACACTGATGGAGGAGCTACATGAAGGCACCACCTGTCCATCAGGACTAACATTCACACTGATGGAGGAGCTACATGAAGGTACCACCTGTCCATCAGGACTAACTAACATTCACCCTGATGGGAGGAGCTACTATGCAACCTGCCACCTGTCCATCAGGTTGAGCTAACCATCATACAGTTCGTTGCCCAAGAACACATTGACATTGGCTACCGGAACTGCCGATCCTCCCTGCTCTACCACTGAGCCACAGTCAGCCTCATTATATAATATAACACATTAATATCTAGAGGAGTAATATCCCTGAGCAGGAAATTAAGTCTCTCTCTCTCTGATGTTATCGACACTTATGACACAAACACAAAAAAGATGGTGAGAAATATGAGTAAAACAAAAATGAGACGATATTGCAATTGTTCAAACAAGACTCAAGCAATAGTAATAATGTTTCACATCACTTCGTCATAACAATTAACATAATTTAGAGTTGATAATTATTAATTAACTAGTTAGGAAGCTTTGCTGGAGATCGCCATTTAAACAAATTTAAGCTGAAATAGAAACAACTCGAAGATCACTTACGAAATAGAAAGAATAACAAAGTACCAGTAGTTTCTGTTCTGTGATTTCCTTCTTTTTTTTAAAGAATAATAATTTTTAAAAAAGGAAAACACTTCAATATTTGTGAGGTATGTAATGAGTAATGTTTGTGTGTGCAGAGGTATGAAGGTGATTGAGAACAGGGCTCTGAAGGATGAAGAGAAGATGGAGCTTCAGGAGATTCAGCTGAAGGAGGCCAAACACATCGCAGAGGAGGCCGACCGCAAGTACGAGGAGGTGAGCGGCTGAAAGCTTTGAATGAAGCGGCTTCTTCACAAACATCTGAAGGAGCTTTTTCCTCATGTACTTCTGCAGAAGACGTTCGCTTTACAATGAAAGAGTTAACGTTTAGTGACTCTCTAACGAGTCCACAAACATAAATACCATTACTGACTTTTGATGAATCCTTATGTGAAGCTTCATAAATAAATACATATGAATATCTAATGTATTTATCCAGGTGGCTCGTAAGCTGGTGATCGTAGAAGGAGAGCTGGAGCGAACCGAGGAGAGGGCTGAGCTGGCTGAGGCGTGAGTATCCACACCGCCTGACTTTGTGTGTGTGCGTGTGTGTGTGTGTGTGTGTGTGTGTGTGTGTGTGTGTGTGTGTGTGTGTGTGTGTGTGTGTGTGTGTGTGTTGGTCAGGGCTGAATGAGACGTCACACAATGAGGTACAAAGTTAAGCCAATCAGCAAAAGTCTCTTACAAAGGAGAATTGTTTTGATCAACTTCTGATCAAGTGGGCGGTTTGATTTAAGACTCAGCAACTTACTGCTGGATTTGCTGATATAGATTACACAGAGAAAATAGCTCCACCTCTCCGATAACATGGACATGCTATAATGATAACATGCCCCTATCAACTAACAACTGATGGGGGCTATTTTAATTTTAACACTTGGTCACTGTACATTTGCAGTACCAACAGTGAATTTAACTTCTGTACTTTTTTTCTGATAATATTTTAAAAGCAGGAATTATAATGTTACACAACAAGAAATAAAACAAAACAAATAGCGATGTGGAGAAGTCGAGGAGCCTGAGGAAAGAAAGCATTTGTACACTGTTATACTACTGTTTCTCACTGACAGGAAGGACCTAAATACTCTTTGTGTGCACTTCCTTCCTTCCTTCTTTCCTTCCTACCTACCTACCTTCCTTCCTACGTACCTACCTTTCCGGAAATCAAAACATATCAAGTAAATGTGCTGAGCTGGAGGAAGAACTGAAGAACGTCACCAATAACCTAAAGTCTCTGGAGGCCCAGGCTGAGAAGGTAGAGACTCAAACCTTGCTTCAGTTATTTTGGAAGCACTATTCCCATTATACTCTCTAAAAAGTAGAACGATGCTCAGTGACTTTGTATCGTTGGGGCATGTATGGCGGAAGACAACATGATTAGCTGTAACCAACACGGTCTTAATCCCAACTTTGTCAAATAGCTAGCGCCGGTCCCTGAAGCATCCTTCATCATCAGAATCAGAAACCGTTAATTTGCCAGAAATGTTTTCACAAACAAGGAATTTTCCTTGTCGGAAGGAGCAACATTAGACATGAGACATTAGACGAGACAAACAACAATCAACACTCAATGACAACAACAGCGCAATGTGTATTAAATGAAGTATGAGCTAAAGATAAAGTACCAAACAACAAATAACATTAAAGTGTTAAAGTGTATGTTAAAGTGTCATGTGTGTTTAAGTTAAAGTGTGTTTTTCAAACTTTGTTGAGCTTGCACACATTTTATACAACAAATAAATCCCAGGGCACACCAACAACCGAATAAAGTTACAAAATGTCACATTGTTGCAAAATACAGCATATATGGTAGGTAATTATTGTCCTACCTACGTACATGGAAGAGTATTTAATTACCTAGCCAGACAATTCAACAATGGAAAATTATTTGTTGAAAATTATTATTAAGTGAAATTGCACGTTTTCCCACGGCAGACATGACGATCTCTCACGGCACACCATCTTGTCATGAGATCGTTTTCAACCTAACACTGGTTAAAAATCACTGTGTGTGTTAAAGTGCCCTTGTCGTTGGCAGTGGCTGCAGTGTACCTGGGACATCTGTATGGGATGTAGTGGCTTCATTTAGGTCTCACGTAAAAATAAAAAAAGCCTTGTCAATATCAGACAGGTAATGCAACAGAGAACCGTTTGGTAAATGGTAAACGTGTATAGCCTTTTGTATACCACTGAGCTACAGGTGCTGTCCCTGTATTCTGTCACCCAGAAATAAAACACTTTTGTCCCGTGTGGAACCAAGTCAATGATGACGTATTTGACCTCACGTTTGTTGCGTAACTTACAAACTTAACTAACAGCAGTTACGTAACAAACTTTATTCATTCATAACCAATCCACACAGAAACAAGTCCACACAGAACAAGTGCACACAGAAAAAAGCCCACATAGAAATGACACTGTACAAGCCAAGCGCAGAACCTTTTACCCAGAGTTAAAGATCTGCAGTAGCTGTACTCGTTCCTTTAACACCAATCGGGTCGAAAAGTAAATCAAAGCAAAATTATCAAAAAAAGGTTTTGCCGATTTCATGAAAAACGGCCTTGAATGTTATTCCTGTTCTGTGTCAAAGTTTCGTTTTTCAGCAGAAAGTAGTGTGTCCTTAAGAGTTTGTCATCTTCATTAAAGTTTCTTTCCCTAACCCTCGCTGCCTTCCATAGTTATTGTGAAGATAAGTGTTTCTTAAACAATGAAGTTGGTAATCCAGGGAGTTTCAGAATCAACCCCACACTAAATGTCTTTCTTTAAAAAGAAATTAAATCTAAATGATGTTGTTTCTCATCACAGTACTCTCAAAAGGAGGATAAGTATGAGGAAGAGATAAAGATCTTGACTGACAAGCTGAAAGAGGTGAGCAAGAAGCCACAAGTACCAATGTTTTGTCTCCTATGTTTTGTCTGCTACACTTTAAGAGACTCCAGTAAGATGTGTTGAGACACACCATGTTAACCTACCCTTGCATATTAGGTTTACTATAGTTTGTTGACCTCAGATGTCATCTGACCTGTGCTGTGTCATCTCAGGCTGAGACCCGGGCTGAGTTTGCTGAGAGATCAGTGGCCAAGCTGGAGAAGACCATTGATGATCTGGAAGGTACAACATTGAATACACTTTAACCCAGTGGTTCTCAAACTTTTTCTGTCACGCCCCACTCGGCCCCCACCTCCCCAACAATATTGTAACGAAATGGTCCAACTTTTTGAAACTCCATCCATGCTTTTCAAATAATAGAATAAAGAAATCTGAAATCCCTTTCAAGTAAACCAGATTTCTCCATCAGATAGAAACTAAAGACATGTGCAATCACTTTGCAAATTTTGCACTAAATATCTTTTTAAGATAGCAATAACGTTGAACTTGTGCAAAACAAAACAAGTGCAGTGAGCATCAAGTTGTATCAGTATAAGTGGTTGCAGTGAGCTGCTTGCCTCTACAAATATTTTTTAAGCAGGGTTGTAGATTTGATATAGGCGCTCTCAACCCATGCTCAATATTGAGCTGAGATCTATATTCTGTTTTGAGAGACGCAACAACAGAAAAGACCTCACAAAGATATCACGGAGCTCTCACAGAAGCGCAGCGTAACCTGTTAACATCATAACCTGTTGACATCGTAACCTGTTGACATCGTAACCTGTTGACATCGTAACCTGTTAACATCGTAACCTGTTGACATGTTCACAGGGAGAGTTTCTGTCCTAAAACCACAAGGTAGCGCTTCAATCCCTGGTCTCCCCATAGTTTGCAGTTGAAGTGCTCAAGAACACTTCACCAGCTTCACAGCAGCACGCTGCCATTGGTGGTCAATGGCAGCATTGGGTGTGTCACTCTCAAGATAGACGAGCTACAAAGCTAACGAGCCAGACATAGATCCTTGGAGCTACAACAATTGCCAATTTCTTTTGTACTAGTCTAATGACTAGTAGTAGTAGACTAGAACGCACTAGTCGTACTAGTGCGTTCCTGTTTTTTTTCTGTTGGATGGGGCCGAATAATATCCAGAATTTGAGGTTTTGTCTACTGCATTGTTTCTGGTCACTAAAGATCTTATCACAATTTCCACAATACTAATGTAAGCCTCTCTTGTGTTTTTTTCCATTTCTTTACAACCCCCTTATTTTTGGTGTGTGGACATACAGATGAGCTATATGCACAGAAACTCAAGTATAAAGCCATCAGCGAGGAACTGGACCACGCCCTCAATGACATGACATCTATGTAAGTGATATGTTTCCCAGTGAGAATCTTATTGAGCCTGCTAGTGTGACATTCCTTTAATTTGGAAAAATAACTCTTCATGTACACTGATCTTTCAGACTGGTGGCTGTTGCAATTGCAATAAAAAGTTTATTTTTAAAAATTGCTTTATTTTTAATAATTATATATTACAATTTCTAGTAAAAAATATTGATTTAGCATTTCTCAAAACACAGATTAAAAACGTATAAACATATTCAAAATGATTTTTACAATTATTGAAATGTGAAATATATAAAAAAAAACATACAATTAATAAGTTCTCCTCAAAGCCAGCCCACTATATTGCAAGACAGAGTAGCTGTACCTGAAATGAAATAAAACTCATCAACCTGTCTTGGTTAGTGTCGTTTCTCCTCTGGTTTTAAATAAAGCTTAATTCACGGAGTACCAGGTGACAATATGCTGTCTCTCCATTCTCTCTTTCTGTCGTTGCCAAACAGTGTCAAATCACTCCAGCCACGTTAAATAATAATAATAAATAATTAAATAAATAATAATAATAAGTGATGTTCATGCATGAACTACTGCCTGTCTCAAATGTTAGTGTGATAAAAAAAAGCAGCAAAAAAACGAGAATGTAACAACCTTTGTGCTTTTTTTTCACCGAGTAAAATCCTTCACACAGATTGAGTTTATAGCTATTATCTGGGAGTAGAGGAACTGTCTGGAATCCTGCGGTCCAAAGAGCTGATAGAGTTTTAATTGAAGGACACACACATCTGGATTGGTTCTGTTAAGAAGAATTTTATGGAGAGTTTTCAGTTGTGCCGCTCACATGCATGTAAAATCATAAACATCATAGAAATCATAGACATGCAACATCATGCATGAAACATCATAAACATGATAGACACCATAAACATGATAGACATCATAAACATGCAACATCATGCATGTAACATCATAAACATAATAGACATCATAAACATGCAACATCATACATGCAACATCATAAACATGATAGACACCATAAACATGCGACATTATACATGCAACATCATAGACATTGGTATGTCAGACAAAATGAATGGGACATTGTTAATAATTCTAGTAAATTCCTCTTCAGACATGTTTCAAAGTATGTAAAAATGCTCTGCTATGATAAATCACAGTCTCTCGCTTCTTGTGTTTTTAGCTGAACATCCAGAAGCTCCATCACCCTGCAGAGCTGTGGCTTCAAGACCTCTTCCCCCACCAAGTCCTTCTCTTCTATTTGTCTTCCTTTCTCAAATGTTGAACTGTGTGTGCCGGTTGTACTTTGTTTTCAACCCTTTATTTATGTATCTGCCGTCTCTGTCTAATGGACGTTGCTCATTGTATGTTGTCTGTTTAGGGATGTTGCTTATTGGATTTTCTCTTCATGAGTTAAACAAGTGAGAGAAGAAAGCTTGACTTCATGTGTCCATGTCTGTTCTTGTTACATACTGTATGGGGGGTAAAGCATATCAGAAAACCTTTATTTTCGTAATTGTTCCATATAAATACAGGTATAAAGATGACGGTAAGTCATAGCAGAAAGAGTTTTAGTTGGGAAAAAAAATATCCAATCTGTCAAGAAGGCAACCTATGTAGTATGATTCATTATATGAAATACATGTCTATCTGTAAGAAATTTAGGAGTTTTACTTTTACTTTTAATTTTACAAAGCTCACGTTGCAGAACATCATGTTGGTTACGGTGTGGCTCCAATACAAACCACACCACTAAATTGACAATTTCACAAACATGCTTTTAAAGTCACAGTATAGAGAAAGGACAGTGAATAGTGTATGCACTACAGCACATAAACTGCATCTTAAAATTGCATCCATGACTAAAGGAAACTCTTGATATTTCAAGAAACTCGTCACAAGATCTATATTTAAGTAAAAGTAGCAATACTTCACTGTAGAATACTTTGTTGCATGTAAAAGTCCTGCATTGAAAATATTAAACAAATAGAAGCTTTATCTTCAAATACTTAAAGTACCAAGAGTAAAGGTTGCCATTATGCAGAATCAGTCACGTGTTCTTCACTTTAATGTTGCTGTTGCACATCGACTGCTGGGTTTGCTATATATCATAATCACCCTATAATAGTACATGATCAGTTTTGATTAGATGACATTTTGTTTTTATTATCTGAATCTGTAATACAACTACAGATACATGTAGTAAAAAGCACAATATTGGTGAAGTAGAAGTGTAAACTAGAATAAATGGAAATACTCAGTACTTTAAAATTGCACTTTAGTACAGCACATGCTACCACTGTTAACATGAATACATTTTACAAGATAAAGTGAGAACCTGAGAGAACTGAGGCCAGAAAAGCATAAGGCTTAAGGAGCATGAAGGTACTGGTAGAGAACAGAGAGAGTGGTGCAAGCTCTCCTGCACATGTGAAGCCAGAACCTACGATGAAGACGACTGCCTTGACTGCCAGGTTCATGGACTGAACCAGAAAGGGCTGGTTGACACTTTAGTCACAGACACCGAAAGGTTTGAGAAACAAAAAGGCTGCATTTCCATGATTTGCCTGCGAATAAGTGTCGCTGTGATGAGGAGAGGTGCTGTGGACATCTGCCTGAGAGACAGCAAGAGGTTCAGGTGGAAACAACGCTAACAAAAGGCACTGAACATACCATCATCTCCAGGACATCCCGCGGGTTGGGTGTCTGCTGCAGAGTGGGTCCACACATGCATGAACGCGCCGTGTATTCAGTGTGTCGGTCTGTGACAGTAACTCCAGAGGCACTTTTTACCCCGGTCTGGCCGTGATGTGGACGATACGGCACTCATTGAAGGCCTAGGTCTGAAACCCACGGCCCGCCACTGTTAATAAAGTAATACTTTGAACCGAGTTGTTTAAATCGTCTGCATGACGCAACACTGTAAAGAAGACCAATGAAGGATTTATGATGCACTTTTTTGTAGTCCATCTGTAGGAGCCACTAGTCATGGGTGTGTATTTTATTGTGGTAATGTGTATTTTATTGTGATAGTTTAAATACGGGGTACCAGTATGAGCAAGGGTGATTGATGATGCATGGGTGACGGGGAGATCAGACGGTTTTTACCGCTAGACCAAATACTTCGTAAAACAGCTCAGGAAGTCCAAATAACAACTTGTAACTGCCGTCAGTTGATAATTAAATGTGCAATAACCCAAAAATATACCAACGGCTGGACTCTTTTTTACTGAAGCAGGGCATGAGAAACAGGACCTTATCCCGCACGCAGCAGAGTGGCCGACACGTAGATCGGCCACTACACCATCTTCAGAACTTTATTATGAGCTGTGCTATATGAAGCAGTTGACCTAAGACAAATCTTCCTCTGAGGAGCAGCAGTAAGGGTAAATATCAGGTGTTGAACCTTGTTTTTATTTGTTGTGATTGTTTTGTTATGTTTGTTAAGTTGTTTCTTAGGGATCACCTAAAAGTCACCTGAGTCTCTAAACTCTTCACTGGATCTGGTTTAACGTAATGTACAGAGCACATGTGCTTGAGGAAAATGTTCTGGAGTAAGTCAAATGTAGCTTACACAAGGTACAAAACCATAACATTATGAATCAGGATAGGTAGTAACCATATACAAATAATGAAATAATACAATTTCAACCTAACACCATTTAAGAAATAACTATAACCCATAACTAACAAAATATTTGGTTGGCTCCAATAAACTAGAAGCAAAATAAAAAATGACATTCAAAAAGGCTGCAGATTATGGCAAAAATAAAAATCATATTCAACAAACAATTTTCAGTTGCATTCTTATTTATTTATATGCAAACATAATTATTCTTAAAATGTCCTGTGCCCTATTCTTCGGACATGTTTTATTGAGTTAACTGGATAGGTTTAAGGATAAGAAAGCAAATTTAGAAAAATCCCCATAGCAACACATGACATTTTTTTAACCTGGTCCCGAGCAGGTTTAGTGAAAGTTCACTGGATGAGTTGGCCACGCCCACTTGACAAAAAGCAGCTCTCTTCCTCATTGATGAAGGAGAGGTATTAATTATATGAGTTTTATAGAGAGAGAGTTCTTCCAGATCACCAAGATCCGTTCTCACATCATGATGACTTCCTGTACGAGCTCACATCATGATGACTTCCTGTACGAGCTCACATCATGATGACTTCCTGTACGAGCTCACATCATGATGACTTCCTGTACGAGCTCACATCATGATGACTTCCTGTACGAGCTCACATCATGATGACTTCCTGTACGAGCTCACATCATGATGACTTCCTGTACGAGCTCACGTCATGATGACTTCCTGTACGAGCTCACGTCATGATGACTTCCTGTACGAGCTCACATCATGATGACTTCCTGTACGAGCTCACATCATGATGACTTCCTGTACGAGCTCACGTCACGATGACTTCCTGTATGAGCTCACGTCATGGTGACTTCCTGTACGAGCTCACGTCATGGTGACTTCCTGTACGAGCTCACGTCACGATGACTTCCTGTATGAGCGCTATCGATTCTGCCAACAAGGACTCAGCCGAGCATTGGCCGTCTCACATACTGTACACAAACTCTATGCAGACTGGATCACAGGATTGTGTAAAAAAAAAAAAAGGCCACAGCTCGTTTTTTGCGAGTGGTACATGTTTGTACAGTGCACGCGATGTGGAGAACATCGTGAAAGCCGTTGCTTGCTTTGCTGTTCATAATGACACTGTTATTGGTGCACCATACATATCATTATTGTAGAACATGATGGAGGTGGACTCATGGGAAAATGTATCTGCTCTATTTATTTAAATATGCCTGGTGGCAGTAGTATACAAATAAATATATATTTATGAGGATATATGTACTGTATGCATGTGTTATGTACTATATATTTGTGTGTACATTACCATATAACTACGAGTTTGAATAAGAGTATGGGCGGATCAGTATGTATGTATTATTCATAATCAGAAATTCAATCAATTGAAGCAGGGAAGCAAATAAATTGTGTGTGATTCTCTTTATCCTTATCTTGAGTCCACCTTCATCATGTTATACAATAATGGTATGTATGGTATCCCAATAACACTGTCATATAAGTATGAGTGCTTTCAACACATCCATAAGTTTCTTAAGCGCTAAATAAATGTTAAGAGCAGCACGACATGCAGCAGCTTTCACGATATTCTCTGCATCACCGACACAAACATGTACCACTCGTAAAGGCTGTGATCCAGTCTGTGAGACAGTCCATGCATACAGAATGTGTACAGGATGTGAGACGGCCAGCGCTCGGCTGCACCGTGTGCTATTCAATGTACGGCTCCGGTGGGAGTGTCCAACTTATTCAGTGAACTTTGACAAAACCTGCTCGGCACCAGGTTCAAGAACTTTACTGAACTTGCTTTGAAGAACCGAAAAGTCTGACATGCGTCATCTCATCCTCAAGAGTATCCAGCTAACTCAGTAAGCCATGAACGAAAAATAGGGCCCTGGTGTAATATTTTTTCAAGATGTTTTCTATTGACTTTTGTAAAAATGTGCTGCACTTTCCGCCACCAGTAGGCGCCATTGAGTGAGTCTAACAGGCAGGAAGGCACTCAAATGTTCATTTAACACAAGCGGTGTGGCTGCAATCCAAACTACCTGAAGTCTGTCTGCAGAGTGCTAAATTTATCAATCAGTTTTTATGGGGGGAAATGGACTGTACTTGTGTCGAGTGAGAAGTAGAGCCATGTTCTCATTCATAGAAGTCTATCTAGACAGTTCTGCCGGTCTTAAGCAACGAAGAACAAAGAATGCACGTTTAAGGCAAAATAAGGCACTTCTGCATTGGTTTTCAATATTGTTAGATTACTGTCTGTATTTGATGGAAAGTAGGCAGCTTTAAGATTAATTTCTAAAAATATTAAGAAGATAAAGTAGCTAATAAACTAAAATAAGCTGTTCATCTGCAGCAGTAATCTGGCTCAAACATGCTGGTTTCAAACATGCAGCCACTGTTATGGCTCTGCTCTTTTTTTGTGACCTATAATTTCCTAAGCATAGATTCCTTTGGCAGGAAAAACAAGAAATGGGTTAGGATTTGCGCCATTCTCTCGGTCTCTCCTCTGCTGCTGCATCCATTTTTCATATTTGCTTAGAAAATTATTTACATTCTTAATTTCCAAATGATACAATGGCCCAGTGTTGTTCAAGTAAACTAATTAAGAAGAGGGGGAAAAGGATGTGTCAGTTGCTTTTATACTATTGTATGTGGAGGCCAACTGCAAACTTCTCTTCAAACACATCCTTTATTATTACCATTACTTTTAACCACTTCAGTTTTTCTGTCGGTGACTTATGTCAATAAATTCTGTATTAATATAGACTGATGTATAACTCATAACAGTGATGAAAGTCACTGCAGTTTAATTGTTGTGGATTTACTGCAATTTGCTTTGTCAAATGAATCAACTGAATGAGATGAAAAGGAAACGCAGTCGTCAACGAACAAATACAAGAAAACAAACATACTTATGAACACATGAGGATGTTATAATGCTTTAAGTCTTGGATGAAGCCAGATGACAATCAAAATAATGTGTATGGTGAGGTTAATTACAACACATGTATGATTGTGACATTTCAAGATGATACATCACAAGCCAAATAATATAATTACACGAGTACAAGACATCGAACAAGATGTACTGATTACAATATTGCATCTTCTCCAGTGTGGATTCAGTGGATTTGAGGTCCACAGTTCCTACTTGAGCCAGGAATCAGCAACAGCGTTTGTGTTCAAACCTTTCTGCACGTTTAAAAGAATTAACATTACAAAACCAAATTACAAATGTAATGTCTCTTACTGAATCCATTTTCCTGTGTTTTGGTGCACATATTTGGTGGATGGAGTCTTCCTCACTTGGCCTCCTTGAATCTCTAGTTGATGGCGCTTCTTACATCTTGATGTAGCCACGGCCGCTAACGCGTTAGCAAAAATAAAACAAGGCGGGACTTGTAGCAGAATGAACTCTGTGCATGGTTTGTGTACCATATATATTGACTGCACTTGTACTTGTCAATGTACTAGACAGTAGCTAACAATAACAGTAGCTCTATTTAAATGTGTTGCAAGGTACAATTCAGAATTAAGTAGATATTTGGACCTTTGTCTTTGTAGCAATGGCACTGTTTTCACTCATGACTCTTTGTACACTTTTACTGTTCCTCACGTTCTTTTCCAGAGCATTACTATAGTATTATCACAGGACAACATTTCAAATAGTTTTGAATTCTCTTTGATAACACAATGTAAATCTTCCATGCACAGAGTTTAAAGAGTTTCCCAAAGTCAGCAACCACTCAAATAAATTGTACACTTCGCAACAGGCTCTGTTGAAGGCATGTTTCCTTAGTGAAAATGAGCTGAAGTTTTGCTTCTATATAGAAATGTCAAGCAGTGCTCAGTCATTTGACATGACCATCTCAGGCCCTTCTGAGACAGTAATACTATATATTGTTTCACTTGAACGTTCCCCTTCAGCGATGCTCCCTTCCCGCTGGACATCCTGGAGTCTTCCACCTTCTCTATGAACTGCTGCTGAGTCTTCGACGTAGCAGAGATGCAGGCTTGCTTTCTGTGTCCTCCACGTCGCTTTCACATTGTCTCTGGAGGAAAGAATTAGTTCAGTTGGATTTACATCTACACCTCAACATTTTGAGACTATGGCACATCTGGAACTGTAAGTGTAGATATGAATGAGACCATCTAAACCAATTGTTCTCAGCTGGTGGGTCGTTTTTGATGGGTCGCGGGCCTTTGCTTGGGAAAAAAAAAAAAAAAGTTTAAAAAAAGGATGTATGTTTTTTTTAAATCTTGTGGTTTTATTTTGAAGGGATTTTTATGCAGCTTAATGTAGTTATTCAACGGTCGAGGCTGTTTTCGGCTGGCTGTGGCCCCGACCCCATCCTGCGCTACACAGTGCACATCGACTCATGAACTGAAAGTTCAGAAATCACTGACTGACTTTTATACTATTCCTTGCGATCTGTGTTTACACTCATGGTTTCCATACCCAGCATGCAACACTACTGATCGCGATCTTTATTCACACTCATGCTTTGGATGTTTCTTGCAGGTTTTCAAAGCTTTTTGTTGATTTTAGGACATTCTGCCTTGATTTTAATCCAGAACACCGGCACTACCGCAGACTTGAAACTTACATTTAAGTTTCATTTTTGGGGTAACGTTCTCACATAGCATCTGACATGTGTCAAGAGTAAGAGGCTGAGACGCACAGACGGATGTATCCGCTCATTTTTCAAAATAAAACCGGCCTAGTTTTTTTTTTTTCCATTCTTTCTGTGGGCCGATACCAAAGGGACGTTGGTCACTTGCTCACAGACGAAGATGTTTTTGAGAGTGATTCAACTGCATGGCACCAACATGTAAATCCTTTAAAGGAGTATACTGATATAGTTCTTTATTCCCATGTGACTAGTATGCACCTGGGCGGCAGAGCTAGTTTAGGTTCTGTAACTTATATTATTGTTTTAAAGTGCTATAAAAAAAATACAATAATAATTATTTTATATATTAATTTACCTAAAAATAAGTTTTTATTTTCTAAGTATCTTCTGACGTAAAGTAATTTTTTTGGTCTTTACAATAAACAACCAGAGCAATAATAATAAAAATAATGCTATCAAGATGGCTAGTAATAATGTAAGTAAGTAAATAAGTAATAAAGTGGTCTCACCTGCAGAGAATCTGGATCTGAGCTGGCCTTCCGCAGCAGCTTCAACTGGACCAGCCGGTTACACATCCACACCATGTTATAGGACATCTGGGAGGACACAATGTTACAGTGGTCAGTAAATCTGGCCAGCCAACCAGAATGCATGAATGTTAGTACTATTTCCAAGGATCATACTTGGGTCAGAACTTTATTCTCATTTATTCAGTCTGTGACAGAACAAGGCTCGTTAACTAAAAAGGTACCGCGACAACGAAGCACACCACCTCTAGTCTAAGTGTTATTGTGGTCTTGTTGTTCCTCATCTCTTTATGTTCCCTGTCATCTCTCTACGGTCTCTCTGATAGAAATATACTTACGTGTTGATTTGGCATACATATCCACACTCACCTTCCATTTCCTTCTGGCGTTGAACTTCTTAAAGTTCTTCATATTGATTGAGGATCGATTCCTATTGGCCATCTGGTTGCGTGTGACGGGCTGAAACAGACGACAACATTTGCAGTTGTTGTAAGTAACACGCAGCAACAATCAGCAGCAAATAACCAAAGAAGGTTAGAAGATTTGTGCTCACCTTAATCCAATTATGAAGCAGACACTCCTCAGCTGTCATTCTTTCACTGAAATACACATCAATACAGAAGCCATGGCAACGGCTCAGAACAGCAGGAAGAAGTGACAAGTTATAATCGTTTAGATGTCTTGCGTCTTGGAAGCCTACGGAGCTTTGGCACCTACATTACATTACACGTCATTTAGCTGACGCTTTTATCCAAAGCGACCGTTGACACAGCAACGGGGAGCAGTTAGGGGTTAAGTGTCTTGCTCAAGGACACAACGACAGGGACTAGCGGACCACCGATCCTCTGATTAAAAGACGGGCATGCTAACCACTGAGCCACAGTCACCCACACATAAATAACCCATTGACTCAGTCAATCAATCAATCTACAGTATGTTTTAAATATATACGTTCGACAACAGCAGTACATCATGTGTTCTATTCCTATCACAGACCCAGAACACACATTACAACAACCTGGCTTTTGCTCCAATAGGAGACGACCAATGACAGTGTCTAGCTAGAAGACGTACCTGGGGATTTTCAGCAGGAGTTTCTGGATGAAGTCTTTGGCCATGGAGCTGGTCATGCTAAAATACTCTGCTGGGAACGTGTAGTTCATGAGATTGATATTCCTCAAAGTCTCCTCATCTGTCTCTCCTTGGAATGGCGACAAACCGCTCAGTCTGAGGACAGAGTGAGACATCTTGAGCCATAAATACAGATGAAGGTTTTTGTCCTTCTAGCTAAAAAAAGGCTGAGAATATAATGCACATGATGATTAAAAGATCTATAAAAGATAAAATGTCAAATGTGGGGCAAGAAATAACATTGTTTCAACTAGTATGAGACAGTAGATATTTCGGATCATTAATTATATGCATTTATATATTTGAACATACAATGCAAGCCAACAACACACAAACACAACTTACAGTATGTAGGTAACAACTGCGATGCTCCTGAAGGAGAAAGAAGCAAAAGACGCAGGCAGTCATGTGGTGTGCTTTCAAATTTTTCAAGACAAATAGTGTCTCCTCAGTCACTGTGTGTGATTACTGTGAGCGACTGAGGCTCAGTGGTGAGCAGGATCGTCTTTCTATCAGAGGATCGGTGGTTCGATCCTCAGCGCCGGAAGCCCATGTCGATGTGTCCTTGAGCAAGACACTTAACCCTAAAATTGCTCCAGTAGCTTGGCCTACGAAGTATGAATGTGTGTGAATGGTTGACGATACTCATGTGGCTCCTGCATGGTGGCTCCTCCCATCAGTGTGTGAATATGAGTGATGTCATGTTAAAGCGCTTTGAGTTGTCGGAAAAGCGCTATACAAGTACAGGTCCATTTACCAGGTACAGGGACTCTGAATGACATGTTACTAATGAAGACGGAGCAGTGAAGGGACAGGCTTTGGATACCAAACGTTTGTGTGAGCAATCATGGATAAGAACAGTTTCTGTCGTAATGCTCACCACATGTCTGCTGCTGTGCTCAGAGGTTCACTGTTGATCACCTCAGGGGCTGAAAGAGACAGGCAGGCAGAATTGAGAGCGGCCGTATCGAGCCTGCAACCCCATTTAAAAAAGATTTGTAGAGGACTGCGGCCACTAGTACAACGTGACACTCACATAGTTATATTTTGCACAGGTTGCATTATATTGTTATAATTTTGAAAATATATTCAGTGCAAAACAGGTTAATTGCAGCCACAATAAGCTTTTCTTTGCCAAATATTAGTTGCATTTTATCCAAACTTACATTTTTGCTCTATACACCTTAGACACTGCAATAAAGACACAAATGAAGGACTGCTCATCCTCACCGATGTACTGTGGGGTGCCACTTGTGCTTTTGTACTCCTCCCCTTGATGAAAATGGTGGGCCAGGCCAAAGTCGATGAGTTTGATGTTGGGCTGAGCAGCTGCTTTGTCGGACAGCATGATGTTCTCTGGCTGAATGGAGACAACATCGTTACGTTCTATGTCCAGTTTGATTTCACATCCGTTTCCAAACATCTAGAGCAAGCAGAGAAGCGGTGGCTTACTGGTACCTTCAGGTCAAAGTGGCTGATGTTCTTGCTGTGCATAAAGGCCAGTCCCTGCAGGATCTGGGTCATGAACTTAATGGCCTCACTCTCCAGCAGGTTCACCTTCTCAGCAATGAAGTCAAACAACTCCCCTCCACTAACACTGAAATGTCAAACAGACGAAAAATGTGGAAAGTGCATTTCTTAGATTGTAGCCCCATGTAGATACGAAGGGCAGACACACACACACACACACACACACACACACACACACACACACACACACACACACACACACACACACACACACACACACACACACACACACACACACACACACACACACACACACACACACACACACACACACACACACACACACACACACACAACTCACAGCTCCAGAATGATGACCACCTCGGCTTGGCTCTCAAAAACGTCCTTGAGAGTCACAATGTTTGGATGTTGTACAGCCTGGAGGATCCACACCTCCTTCTCCACACAGCTCCTGTCCAGGCCGAGGCGGCTGCACGTGTTCTTCCGAATCTTCAGGAACTTGCCTGCCCAATAAGTCCCATTGGCTCGCTCCTGAACCCGTCGAACCTGTCCAAAGTGCCCACTGGACGGGGCAAGAACACAATTTACAGACAGTAACACTGAGCTTTAGATACAACAACATTGTGTTGTTTTGACACTTTGATAATCTAATTATAAAAGTAAAGAATCTGTCTGTCTGTCCTTCACTTATGAAGCAGCGAGGACAGACTGTCAGGGCTCTGCGGCCCAGCATGTAGTCTGCAGTGTCAGACAGCAGCTCAATGACTGAAGTTCACTGTGGTTGCTGGATGTAGCCTGAGTGTGTGAGCCATCGTCCTGAGCCCTGTGTTAGACGATGGATAACACACTTTACACGACATTCATTTCTCTGGCTTAAACAAACTTATTGGCAATGCCCACAGAACTCAGTAAAGACAAGCTGGCCGCCTATGCTCCCATTGTGTGCTCCCACTGTGTGTCCCCACTGTGTGTGCTCCCACTGTGTGTGCTCCCACTGTGTGTGCTCCCACTGTGTGTGCTCCCACTGTGTGTGCTCCCACTGTGTGTGCCACTGTGTGTCCTGTCCCACTGTGTGTGCTCCCACTGTGTGTCCCACTGGCTACTTGATCTGTCGTCCTATGTCATAAGACATAGGATGACAATGTACATGTACGACAATGTACATTTTTAAATTATGTGACAAAAATATCAAAAGATGATAATCAAAAACATGACTCAGACAAAAAGGGACCAGCATGGCTGCAGTCCACGGAGCAATGCATTTTTGTATCATCTGCCAGTTGGGAAATGTTTGACTCCGTATAAAACATCAGGATATGTGTATTTAAAATCTTCTGCAGGTAAGAAAAGAAGAATTATAACAGAGCCATTAAGTTATCAATAAGGATTACTAAAAGACATTTGGGCTTAATTGAGTCAACGGCTTTTTTAAAAGACAAAAACATACTTAATATGTTTGAGTTTCAGCAATAAACGGATCTATCACTGTCCATTATTGGTTTGCACATCATGGTCAAAATATAGTAATCTATTGTTAAAAGAGTATTCGGATCATTCCTATTGTTGAAGGGTCTTTCTCAGGTTTGGGGATGAAATATATTTAATGCAAATGTGTAGAGTGGCTGGGACAAGGCTGGCCAATTTGAAGACTCTTCAAATGCAGCCCTCTTTCCCAGATTTGGAGATTTTTGGTTTTAACCAAGCAGATCAGCAGCAGGTTATCTGGCAGATTATTACACATTTAAATGCAAGTATTGGGTTTCAACTCAATCAAAGATCTGATGATACAACTGGTAAAAAAAAATCATCTTAAAAGTACTTTAATCTAAAAATCAGCAATGTACTTAAATAGTGAATGTTTCATTTATATTCCAATGCGCTGGCATACAGAAGAAACACAACAACATCTGTAAAAGTCAAAATGCCTAATGACTGCATTGAGGTAAACACGTTGATGTATCCATACCTTCCCAGAACTTCCCCGATGTCATAGAAGTCTTCAACATTTTCAGGCTTGAAGACCGCCATGTTGCTTTACCCACTCCTGTGTTCGTCCAACCAACTTCAAGTCGATCATGATCCTCCAAACTCTGCAAACACCAATGTTGGACCGGAGTATGAGTTACAGTAACAATATGTTACTGTATGTATATATGTATATATATATATATATATATATATATATATATATATATATATATATATATATATATATATATATATAACTAACACAAGTCTTCTCCAAACAAATCTAAATAACAAAAACAAAAACATTTTTTAAATCCTAAATAATTAGTTAATTTTCATACAAACCTCTCTGTGGAATAGACAGGTCCCTGATGACCTCATCAGCTTCTGTAGAAGCCCAGGTCACATGTGGGAGTAGTACTTCCTAATTTAAGCTTCTGCTTTAGGGCTGCAAACCTGAGAATTTTTTATATTGGCTGCAATATCACAAGACAATAAATCAACCCCTTACTTTACTAAAGATGGAGACTCTTTCCTCCAACTTTGTACTGCACACTGCCCCATCACTAAATCTTTTCCTACATTCTTCAAAAAAAAAAAAAAAAAAAAAAAAAATGCTACTACAGTCATCACCTAATATATGCGAATAGAAATTTGAACCTTGTATCTTTTCTCCAATTCCCTTCCCTCTCTGATGGCACATGACTTGGTTCTTTTTAATCACACCACTCACAAACATCAGCTTCCCTCAATACATCTGACTTCCCTTTATGACACAGTATTAAAGAACACAGTGTCAACCTGTGTTTATACATTATGGCTATGGCCTAAAACAAAGCTTTCCAACATGTATGACAATCTCTGAAGAATTCAGTACAGATGAACGGAGGTTTTTTGGCCGATTTTTCGATTTCCTTCCATCCATCCATTTTCATCCACTTGATCCGGGACGCGGTGGCAGCAGGCCCAGCAGGGTGACCCAGGCTTCCCTTTCACCCGCTACATTTTACAGCTCGACCGAGGGTCTCTTTCCAGTTGAACGTGCCCGGAAAACCTCCAGTAGGAGGCGTTCAGGAGGCATCCTGATTAGATGCTGAACCACCTCAGCTGACTCCTTTCAACACAAAGGAGTAGCGGCTCAACTCCAAGTTCCCGCCTAATGTCCAAGCTCCTTACTCTATTCTCTAAGGGTGAGCCCTACAGAGAAAACTGATGTCCTTACCCTGTCTCTAAGGCTGAGCCCTACAGAGAAAACTGATGTCCTTACCCTATCTCTAAGGCTGAGCCCGACAGAGGAAACTCATGTCCTTACCGTATCTCTAAGGCTGAGCCCTACAGAGGAAACTCATGTCCTTACCGTATCTCTAAGGCTGAGCCCTACAGAGGAAACTCATGTCCTTACCGTATCTCTAAGGCTGAGCCCTACAGAGGAGACTCATGTCCTTACAGTATCTCTAAGGCTGAGCCCGGCCCCCCTAGGGAGGAAAGTAATTACAAATGTATCCAAGAAACTCGTTCTTTGGGTCATGACCCAGAGTTTGTGACCATAGGTGAGGGTTGGCACGTAGACCGACCAGTAAATAGAGAGCTTCACCTTTCGGCTCAGCTCCCTTTTCACCCGTTTTACTGCTGCAGCTGCATTGATCCACCTGTTGATCTCCGGTCCATCTTAACCTCACAACCGGATCACATCATCTGTAAAGAGCAGAGAGGTGACCCGAGACTCCCAAACCTGACGTTCTCTACCACCTGGCTGAGCCTAGGTATCCTGTCTGTGAAAATCACAAACAGGACGTGATTAAAGGGTAGAGGCCAAAACCCACCGGGAACGTGTCAGACTTATTGCCGAGAATACGAACACGGCTCCAACTGCAGGCAAGTAGAGCCCCATCCTCCTGCATCACCCCACAAGAACCCCAGAGGGACCCGGTCGAAAGCGTTCTCCAAGTCTACAAAGCACATGTAGACCAGTTGAGCAAACTTCCAGGACCCCTCCTGTAGTCTTGCGAGGGTAAAGTGGTAGTGTGATACCACGATATTTCAGCACACTCTCCGGTCCCCTTTCTTGAAGACGGGGACCACCACCCTAGTCTAGTCCTAGTCAGTTGGTCACAAGTTGATCTGGTTATTTCCCTGCCTTTTGAAATGCGACCACTGGCTATATTGTAAATAAAACAATTGTAAACTTACAATAGTTTGTGTCTATTATGGTGTAGTGGTAATGTCACTGACTATCCCACTATACGAGTTTGAATCCCGTAAATTGAATGTATTTATATCTTTTTTTTCTTTTCTTTTTTTCAGTACTACAGAGTTCTTTTACGTGACACATGTTTGCACAAAAGAGGCTCCAAATTCAAGCAAGAGTAATTTTGACCAACTTTATTTTAAGGGAAGAGCAATTTCCTGACTTCCAGTTTCAACATATAAACACCAAGCGGCGTTTCACCTCGCGTGGACTCTTTCCCTGAAAAGACTCAACAACGTCAATTCTGGTATGTTTCAACCACAGACTTTATACGAGAAGGTTTGACACTGAATAGCAGAATTAAACAATACAGGCATTCAGGAGGACAGCTACGTGTTCTCTCGCTATTCTCAACATCTGCTGTAACGACGACAACAATAGACTGTACGTACGGAAGCCTGAACGGGAACAGTCTGCTCTCCGCCATCAACAGAGAAGTGAAGTATATGTGCAACAGAGCAGAGGTTACGTACCAGTGGGACTGCTCGGCTTCTGGCTCGTCTGTCGCATCTATTCGACCGGTCTCCGCTCCCGAGGAGTCAGTCGGGATGTCCGTGTGCGCGGTGCTTTCGGCCCTGCGGCTCACTGGCGGTTGAGGAATGCGGAAGTTGTGTCCGAGGTTACGGACGTGAGGCGGCCACGCCCCCTTTTTTTCCGGTTGGAGAGTCGACTAGTGACTTGTCTTCTTGTGTTCATGTGGACGGGACGAGACACGCTGATGCTCGTGGACGGGCTGTGGATACGTTTCATTGTTTGCAGAGCGGCTGCGTGATAGAAACGCTGCAGAAACCCTTCAAATCAGGTTTAGGTCTGGACTCCATGTGTGAACATGTCTCATGCTCTGTGAACCACTCTTTTACAATTTGAGCCAGATGAATCCTGGCATTGTCATTTAGGCATATACCTAGGCTTTTTTTTTTTTTTTAAATGAAAAGTACACAAAAAAGCCGACAATAAATGACTAATAATGTCAGAGGTTAACGTCTTTAATTTTTAATGGTTTATCACAAATCTAAGAAACTACAGAAACCAGCTGGTAACTGGCCACATTACAGTTGGACTAAAAACACCTGATGGAATAAAACGCTCAAATAACTTCTGGTAAAAGCAGCAGCCCGAGTTGAATCAAGAGGTCCGGAAACAAGGCTGAACAGTTGAAATGCTTGAACTGAGTTAAGAAGAAACATTTAATACAAACATCTAATTTTTTCATCTTTTAAATCTGTTAGTTTTTATTAAATATGAAATACTGACTTCATGAATGGAAAGAGAGAGGTTTGTTTGAAATCAGCAGATGCAGTAAAAGCTCCAGGTAAAAAATAGTATTGTACAGGTCATCTAATACAGGTCATTTTATTTCAAAACAATCGCTCACCATGGGCGTCCCACTGTGTACACTCGAGGCCTGTGCAGAGGCCCAGGAGCGAGCTGAGCGCCGGCAGTCCCTTGAAGCTGAAGCCTTACAGGTCTGAACACGACATCGCAGTTGAAGTAATGTCTCATGTACACAATGCTGCCTTATCTGTGAACAGCAGCTTTCTCTCAACGCCACTGGATGGTGTTCATTGGATTCGAATTACGTGACAATCACTGTCTGGTTTCATGTAAATGTGACAAAACTGAAAACAATCAGACAGAGATTCTGAAAAAAAAAACTTTAATTTATCTTTAAGTCCAACAACTGGCTAGAAACTTCAGATGTGAATTTAGTTCTCTGATGTACACAATTACAAAATTCTGTGAGAGTAGTAATGGCCATTGTAATTGTTCCGTCTCATGAACCCATGTAAAATGTGATGCAATGGCTGTAGTTGAGAACATAGAGCGTCCACGTTCATTCACCTTACTTTAGCTGTTGTTCTATTTCCAGATCCAAAAGGTCTCTTAATCACAATAACGTTCCTTGGTCACCACACTTTCTTTTGACTTTGAACCCCAATATGGGTTATTCAGCTATCCAGAGCCCCCACCCCCCGCCCACGCCTCAAATTGTGCTTCTTTAGTTCTTCTTGGCCTTCGGAGAGTCATACTTCCTCTTGCTGGAGTACCAGAGGAGCAGAGGGATGCCGATGGAGGGCAGAGTCATCACACCGAACGCAGCCCAGTCCAGCTAGAAGAGAGAGACATAGGAAAGTGCACAAATCATTTCTATTATTACCTCATTACTTAGTGTTCAATCTGAAACTGTGTGGAAGGAAAATCACACTTATGCTCTAATGTTCAATTTTGGAGCGCTGTTTCAACTGGAAGATTAATTTTGAGGCCATTTGTGGTGCTGTTAAGTAATGGTGCATCATACAGCCGGCTGCTTTTAATACGACATCCAACCTCTTCATATTCACTAGTGTAAACTTCAAAACAGAAATACCTCTCAGGAATACGAACAAATATTAGTGGTCCTGTGTTACAGTGGGGCAAAAAAGTATTGAGTCAGCCACCAATTGTGCAAGTTCTCCCTTTTAAAAGATGTGAGGCCTGTAATTTTCATCATAGGTATACCTCAACTATGAGACAAAATGAGAAAAAAAAGAATCTGGAAATCACATTCTCTAAATTTTTAAGAATTTATTTACAAATTATGGTGGAGAATATGTATTTGGTCAATAACAAAAGTGCATCTCAATACTTTGTTTAGGTCTTCCCGTGTGCTTCTGGGATTTTTGCTCACCGTTCTTGTGATCCTTTTGACCCCACGGGGTGAGATCTTGCATGGAGACCGAGATCGAGGGAGATCAGTGGACTTAATCTCCCTCGATGTATGTCTTCCACTTTCTAATAATTGCTCCCACAGTTGATTTCTTCACACCGAGCTGCTTACCTGTTGCAGATTCAGGCTTCCCAGCCTGGTGCAGGTCTACAATTTTGTTTTTGTGTCTTTTATACTGATAATGAGTTCAGACAGGTATCTTTAATACAGGTAACGAGTAGAGGACAGAGGAGCCTCTAAAAGAAGAGGTTACAGGTCTGTGAAAGTCAGAAATCGTTCTTGTTCGTAAATGACCAAATACTTATTTTCTACCATAATTAGCAAATAAATTCTCATTTTTTTCTCATTTTGTCTCTCGTAGTTGAGGTATACCTATGATGAAAATTACAGGCCTCTCTCATCTTTTTAAGTGGGAGAACTTGCATAATTGGTGGCTGACTAAATACGTTTTTGCCCCACTGTGTGTCAGCGAATGAGCATCCCATAGTTAAGAGCCTGGATCACTTACATAGTGTGGGGAGAAGCGGCGGTCAAACTCCCGCTGAGCCAGAATGCCTCCCTGGCCGGGGGCGCTGGTGTAGCCCACCTGTTGGACGACACATACGTCAGCTTCTTTCACTACACACTTAACTGCTTTGAGCCATAAAGATTATGATCAGCAACTGCTTTTACCACAACTTGTCCTCCCTCCTGGGCCAGGTAGCTGACAGAGGCAGAGGTGAAGTTGAAGTACCCGGCCTTCAGGGGGCGCAGCACCACCGTGTGAGAGACGTTGCTCGCTCTGAGAGTTCAGCAGTTAAATCAGATAACTTCAAAAAGAAAGGAAATTGTAAAATGGACTTGTATCGCACTTCTCTCGTCCTCCGACCACTCAAAGCGCTTTAACACGTCACGTCATTCACCCATTCATAAACTGTTACCATGCAAGGTGCCTCCTGCCCAGCAGGACTATCTAATGATGAAGAATAAGCGGATGCGAGCATATAACATTGTAAAAGGATAAGTCATGAGAGCATTTCCCACAGAACTAGAGACATGGTCTGTCTGCCAGGCGGTCAATCTGACCTGACCAAGAAAGAGAGAATATGTGGTATAGTGAAGTAAGAGCTATGCGAGTAAACATCTGTCTAGATGCGTCCGGGTCGACTTGCTAAAATCTGATTGGTGGAAAATTCAGACTTGGGGATTCTGATTCTTTGGACCTGATGCAAGATTCTTCCAAGAAAACAAACTCCTCCCCGCTGGTGGCCTGAATCCAGATGCCGTCTTCCTCAACACAAATCATTCATACAATTGGGGTCAAGAGTCCTGCCCAAGGACGCATTGACGTGGACCGATCCTCTGACGAGCCCACACATGCACGTCTGAAGCCTACAGAAATTATGCTGACAATATATATATATCATGTAGCTTCAGTTTAATAAGAATTTGATTGTCAGGGTGGAACACCAGTGACCCGCTGAAGCTAACATGGCAGAATAGCGTGCTTCTAATGAAATGGGAAAAAGGTGATTGGGCTAATGTTAGTTAATCATTAGCAGGTGTTTAAAGGCATCAGTGTCCAGACTTCTGGGAAATGTGCCTCTGTTTGAGATGCTGGAATAAAATAGAACTTTTGGTTACCACAGACTTCAGACCATTTCTACAGCCGACAGTGTTTTTCTGAGAACAAACTCCTCATTTCTAATAGCACATGTTGCCAAGTTGATATTTGACCTTTGTCTGAAGAGAACATACATGTTTAGTATGAACTGTGGGAGCTCAGTAAAAAGGTTCATGTGAAAAAAAATAATTTTCAAAAATTGTCCTAAAGCAGGATTCTTTATGAATTTACAGCCCAGCTGGAATAGATTCTCATCCCCTTCACTAGAGTCAGAGTGAAGCCCTCAGTTACACTTTTATTAAACGAACATTATCCTACAGCACCAACATTACACAACATTTAAGTTCAAGGATACGGTGCAATCCTGTCCCATTTGACATTCAACATCCCTGAAACGATTCCAAAGTCTTCAGGGGGAAAAGAATCATCCGACAGCTCCACCTCCAAAGCAGCGCTGCAGAGACAGACACAAAGAAAATACTCAGTTCAGTGGAAGGGATTCTACCCAACAATACAATCAAACAGAGCCAATATTTACCCTGAATTAAATTCCTAACTCATGATTGCAACTACAGGGGACTCATGTTACAGTTGGATTTTGAAACATTTGGACTAAATTGCCTCTGGATCAGGAGATCATCACCACAAAGGTGTCACTGAATGTGTGGTGCTGATAGTGTGCTCATCTGTTTCATCATTGGTTTTGCTCTGGAAGTGGAAGGCTGTGGTCAAGCCGTCTACATTCCTCTTTTTGGAACTCTACATGAAATAACTTCTGACTCGCGTACTTCAACTGTTGTGTCTCTCTCCCTGTTACTCGAGTGTGCGTATGAATACCGCACTAGAGTCAAGGGCTGTATTAATACTAACAAAGACAGTAATCATTGGTGTATTAAAACTAATAAAGACAGTTATAACTGTCAGAGGAGAGAGCTCTTCTGTAGTCTGTTTAAGTATTTATACACAGTGTGTGTTATACAATGTTATGCTTATAAGCGCCAGACTGAATGCATCCATCCTATTTTTATGATACAATGTTTCTCAAAACCCATGTAATCAAGTTGAACTCTTTGTAGATCCCATCAGAGGAGCATGACAGCTCACAGTGCTGACCTGGAGCCCACGTTGTAGACGTTGTACTGCAAGGTGAGATCACGGCCCTCCACGGCATAGCGGTTCAGCAGGGATTTAGAGGCCAGCAGACGAGCTCCCTCTTCTCCGGAACCCAGGCCCACCAGTGCAAGGACCAAAAACACGTGCAGCACCTTCATCATTTGCGAAAACGCGCAGAGATGAAACACAATCAGACAATATATCGGAGAGGTCCATATGAGGACAGCTTGGTCCTGCAGCCGGCTCCAGAGTTGATCCATATACATGTTGCTATTTAGAGACAAGGGCTCACTTTGACATGATAAACATAGCCAGCAGTTAAACTAACAAACATGTGTATATGCGATACAACACGACACATGGCTGTTCTTTAAACACGTTCCTGGCTAACAGTTAAGCTAGCTAAAAACCGGCCATTTCATCAAAGCTATTTTTACAAACAGAAAAGCGGCACTTCTGTTCAAAAAGATGAGCATTCGTGAATAGACTAAGATCAAGTCAAATAGATTAAGTAAAAAGAGAAAGATTAAAGCTCGCTTTAAAGTCAAAGTGCTGAACATTAACAGGCAGGGCTCCAGACGCTTACGTGGACAAGAAGAGACACATCTGACGCTAACGTCAACTTCATGTGGCACAGTTAGCGTTACACTACGGAACAGCGCTCTTTCTCTACATTCACATTACACAATTTGAGCTACGAATGTTAAATGATGTGATTCTAAAATGAGTTAGTACAGTTAAAAGAAAGAAGAGGAACGACCATTACCATCATTTGCTTGTCTTGGAGTCGCGGTTATTGAAGGAGGAGTTGTGTGCGCGCATGCGCATAAACTTAAAGCTGCTGTTTGCATGACGTGTACAGAGAGGCAGCAAAGGAGGGCGGCGTACAGCGCAGCGCCCCTGGTGCCTGGGAGCGGCACTGAAGTGGGAATCATTCGACGTAGGCTGGACTTGTAATGTATTGTTACCACATTGAATGTGTATGCTTGCACTCGTTATACAATCTGAGGTTTGCCGGTTATAAATAGAGGGCAAGAGTGTGTTACTCAGGCGAGTACTTGTTTGAATACAGCTGAGCAAAATCACTTTTTGTTTTGGCCAGACAACATGGCTACCACTCAGGGTGGCTGTCTTCAGCAGACATTTTTCAAAAGTGTCGGCCTAAATATGTAGTTAATATGTTGTATGATAACCAGCCTTGCAGCCACACATGACAATACAAGTAACGTTCAATGCTGCTGCATATCCTCATTTAAGTAGGAAAAGAAGAATAAACTCCCAGTGAGTGCTGGTGTTTTGACTTATGTCACACAGTATGTGGACAGTGTGTATGTTTCACATAGACTCTAGAGCAATACAAACACAATAAATCAATCATCAATACATGCTAAATAGTAGACACTTAATGCAACAGAAAAAGCTAAGTACATCTTTAGAAGTTGGGTTAGGGTTAAGGAATCCACTCAAAGCAAACATAAAACCCACAAACACATTTTTGTATCTGTAGTAGTAACTACCATCTGCTCCTGTGATTGGCCAAGCAACTGAAGTTATTTTTTCCTACTAATCAGGACTAGAGAGCTCATAGTTCCATATTACCCCACTAGAGAGATAATAGCACCATATTACCCCAGAGCTCATATTACCATATTACCTCACTAGAGAGCTCACATACCATATTACCCCACTAGAGAGCTCATATTACCATATTACCCCACTAGAGAGCTCATATACCATATTACCCCACTAGAGAGATCATAGTACCATATTACCCCACTAGAGAGATCATAGTACCATATTACCCCACTAGAGAGATCATAGTACCATATTACCCCACTAGAGAGATCATAGTACCATATTACCCCACTAGAGAGATCATAGTACTATATTACCCCACTAGAGAGATCATAGTACCATATTACCCCACTAGAGAGATCATATACCATATTACCCCACTAGAGAGATCATATACCATATTACCCCACTAGAGAGATCATATACCATATTACCCCACTAGAGAGTATATACTAGATGTGCAATGTTAGTGCATATCAATGAATGTCATGTGTAATAAGATTTAAAAAAATATGCACTGCCCTGTTCATTTCTTTTATAAATGTGAGAGAAAAGATTAAAACGTGGGTGATTTTACTTTTTTGAGAAAGTAACATTTTAACGAACTGGATGAGATTATTTTTGGGAACATTCTGTGTGTTGTTTTATTTCAAAATAATAATTTGATAAAATTTGAGTCAAGAGCAAGAGAATCTCCATTTTATTGGAGCGTCCAACATCCCATAGAAGGCTCCAGATGTGCCTGGTCCCAGTGCGGGCTGCTGTTCGGGTGGGTGTGTCTTGTTGAGACAGCAGAAGATATAAAGAGCAGCAGCAGGTTAGTGCTTCTCAGATCTGTCAGGTGCAGTCATGTCCCGTCCTGCCAGCGGCCTTCAGCTTCTCGCGCTCCTGCTGCTGCTGTGCAGGAGCCGCTCAGCGGTGCAGAACGGCGCCACCGAGTCCGACGGTGTTCTGCTGGTCCCCAACACTGGAGACGAGCCGGTTCATGAGGACACGAACCAGTCAAGGAACGGAGGGAGACGGCCGGCTGACCCTGCACGCGACGGTGAGTCCAAGTCAACCTTGACACGTGTTTCGGTGCCTGGATGTGACAGAGATGATTATTCTCTTGTAATGTTGTACGAGAGTAGCAGCTGGATTTCAGAGGGAAATGTGATCTTGTTTTAAAAAAAACAACTTGCACTTGTTGCAAAATATGATTAGTAAGCGTTGAGCATTCTGTGAGTGTACTGTGCCGAGAGCAAGTGTTTGGCAGCATTTGCATGATTTCCCAGACTGCTTTGGGACTGTGATGAAGACATAAAGAAAACAGCATAGACCAAAAAGAAATAAAAGAACATTTTAATTAATGGTAAGCATACATTCATGTTGCTTTGTAAGTAAAGCAGCTTCTATCTAGAAGCCAATCCACACAGTGCTACAACAGCCTGCAGGAGGTGCATTGTTCAACATTTAAACTCGAGACGAGCGTGGAAGGAAGGAGGGATCAGTTGTAAATGAAAAAAAGCCGGTTCCCCATACAAAACTTTTCATGGTTAGTTGTGGTTTCCATCCAAAGCAATCCTTTGGTGACAGGTTCATGCAGCTGCTACCTGTCTGTATTCAAAACCTCACATGACTGAGGTGGAAAATTCTTACATGACAAAACAAAGGGGACAATGAGCAACTTAAATTATAAAATATAAATATCTAGACTAAGCAAATTACTAGAATATTTTAAATAATAAATATATTTTACATAGACAGGACCATTTTATTTATATATAATATTAAATACACAATAGCAATTCAGGTTTATAAGAAGAACATTTACAGTCATATAAAATAATAATAACAACATATTTTAACCTTTTAAAAAAGAGAGCTGACATTTTCGTGATTCCTTAGAGAGTCTCCTCCTCACAAACACTGGATCCGACACTTTCCAAAATTCATACATCATTAGGCCCGATGCTGAGACAACAGCTGAGTAAGTTGCCTTGTAAATTGAACTCAGTGGAGTGTCCCTGTTCTATCTGAGTAGTACCATTTAGACCAGAGTTTAACTGACAGTTTCACCACCTCTGTGTTCAGGAAGTAGACCTGAACAGTACAAGTGTAAACAGACAGAGGAGCTGACTGTATCTAACTCAGATCTCATTTCTCAGGCCCAGACCAGAGCCAGGTGGGCTGCAGGGAACTGAGGTCCACCAAGTACATCTCTGATGGCCAGTGCACCAGCGTCAACCCCATCAAGGAGCTGGTGTGTGCTGGGGAGTGTCTGCCAGCCCACCTGCTGCCCAACTGGATCGGGGGAGGGGGTTACACCGGGAGGTACTGGACCCGCCGTGACGTGCAGGAGTGGCGTTGCGTCATTGACCGGACCAGGACTCAGCGAATCCGGCTGCAGTGCCAGGACGGCAGCGCGAGGACCTACAAGATAACTGTGGTGACCTCCTGCAAGTGCAAGCGCTACTCCAGACAGCAGAATGACTCAGGACACAAGGACACACCTGTCCACAGTGGCAAACAGAAGAAAAATCAGAAGAAGGCTGGACCGCCTGAGGACGGAGCCGAGACACTGCTCGACAACTAACATCATGACATTTATGGATGAAATAGAATATCTTCTCCTATTTTAGTGCAGGGCTACCCAGAGCTTTATGACCTGTCGCTGTTTGTCCTACACGACAAAATCATTTTAGTATCCTCTGCTATCATGGTCCACGAAGTGGACACACACACACACACACACACACACACACACACACACACACACACACACACACACACACACACACACACACACACACACACACACACACACACACGTCGAAGACAGACAGAGACACAAAAGAGTTTCCGAGGGGAAACACTGCTTTCCACAGAAAATCTCTTGATATTAGATTAAATGCAATGCCTGAAAGAAGATCTGGCATTTGTCAGTGATATGTTATCTGGCTATGGTTGCTCAGCAACAGCAAATGCAAACTTGGCCTAGAGTACATGTAACTTCAACAGACTATAAAACTCTGTTTCATAGGCAGCCCAGGCATGATGCAGCTAATCAAACCATCAGAGCCAGAAATATGCTTTTCTCCGGGTTTTAATAATGTAATAAAAAACAAAACCCTGACCTTAAATTCATTGAGCTCTTCAAAACACATTTTCTTGGAAATATTCTTGCAAATTAGTTGTTTAAAAATCCATCTATAGACATGTCTGGAGTATTCTAATTAGCTGCTTTGTTCGTGCTGCTAGCTCTTGCACATTTGCTCTGAAAGTGCCGCCAGGAAAAGCACTTGGACACACTCTCAGTGTGGTGCACCAACATGGCCACCAGGGGGCGTATGGAGTCACCCGCCACCACACAAAGCACTGCCCAAATCTACAATGCAGCGGTAATGGGGGCCATGGTGGCAGTAAAAATAATGATGTAGTAATGTATAATAGCTTGTCAGGAGCTTTGGTTTGTGTTGGGGTTCAATGTTTTGCTAAAGAGCATCTTCAAAAAATGATAGAAAAAAAGAATAAATTATCTAATCAACGGCTCAACAGATTTTGAATGGAAGGCCTGTAAAACATAACATTTTAAGAGATACTATCATAAAATGTTCAAATGTGAACTTAGATGTATACAATACAATGATGCTTAGATAGTCTAACGTAATGTACAATATATGGCTAAAGTTGTATGGGTTTTTTTTCAGAGTGAATAGTATGTAATTTATTTTTGTATAGTTGAATAGTTGAAGTTCTTTTTTTGTATGTTTTGTAATTTTCTGAAAACAGTGATAATAATAAATGAATAATACATTAAAATGGTTAACAAGGTTGTGATGGTGGCATAACGCTGCAGGCATGTCAGACAGGAACTCCCTAACAACAGAGGCATTAGTCAGTGACAAGGCTTTCTTTCAACAGACGGCATGTTTTATTGTGAAGCGGATACCGTCCCTCCAGGCTAGTGGACTGGTTCCAGCTGCTGCAAAATGTTAAGACTCTTTATTGTGTCATGTATCCGTTCAGTTGTTTCCCCCTGAAAGCTGTAAATAGAAGGATTTCCATTGGATGACAACAGGATGTTTAACTTATCTTATCTGCAGAAAAAAAGAACTGATATCTTCTCCCAATAATATCCTGTAGGGGTGAACAAGGTAAAGTAGGAATGTTGATAAGCAGGTGTGTGTGTGGGGAAGGAGAAGAGGAGGGGGGGACGATAAAATAATACTAAAGACAACAAAGTAGTTAGTAAGAAAGCCATTGATCCAAAGTCCTATGAAGAGATCAAGGGCAAAGGAGTACATGAATGACCTCATCAGTCCGCTGCGTGATGCTGGGAGTTCCTAATCACATTTCCTCATCACATCTTTGCGAGGGACGCTCTGTAATATTAATCTCCTGATCCCCTTCCCACTTCTCTTTCAGTGCTATTGTGTAATAGTCTGATAAACATTTGTATATTTGCGTTATATTATGTTTGTTCAGATTGTTCAGATTTCCTGAAGCAATAAAGACTCCAATAAGAAGTACTTGGGTCTATCCAGGCGGCCTCCCTGTGACATTTCCTACCTGTACACATCTAAATAAGTGTATTTCTGGACTTGTGGAACCCTCTCTCATTATTGTATCCTCATGTACCCGTCTGTGACCACAAACTGCTCAATTTAAAATGGAAATATTATAATTATAATTGGATAAAAAATACGAAAACCTGATAGCTGAAGTTATATTGTAGTTTAAACAGTGTGTTCAACATCTTGTTCTATCTGTAGCATTGAAATACAGTGTACTCACAAATAAAAACACACTTATGAAGTTGTTATTGTTCATGTAGCAAACTCTTTTTTTCGCATTTACCCACATCAGCAAATAACCAGCTGCATGAGCATTTACTTAAAGTGGTGTTTGTGGCCACCTGATGAATGGACGCGAAAGTGTCTCCACCAACTCCTGAGGGAAGCAGCTGCTAAATGCTCGTCTCTAAATGTGTGTCTGCACTTTGGGTCGGGGCAGAGTGTACAGTGGGATTATTAAGCCTTCTGGTTGAAAAGAGCTGCTGGAAACCAGGTGGATGAGAGCAGCGAGCTAACAGATACGAAAAGCTTTCACATTACACCGGCCTTTGATCATAGATTAAATAACAACACTGAAGAACATTTTGGACTGAGTAGATGCAACTTCCTGTATTCCGGTGCTCTTTAACAGGTTTAACAGTAGCATGAGAAAAGTAGATCACTTGTTTGAAAATATTGTAAAGCTAAAGCACATAAATCTTTTGTTTTTCTCTTTAGAATCTTTGTATGCTGGAATGCCAATACAGTTCCTGTTATACTTTATTATTCAATGTTAATGTGGACAACTTTGACTGATTCATCTTCCTCATGTCAACTACTCTGAAGAATCACCTGACCTGAGGCTGACGTCTCAAAGCTCCATCATAGTGACAGTTAGTGGCTTTGTTTAAACACACATTGGCCGCGTTTTCCAGATTCGTTAAGACGCTCTTAAGCGCTAAGAGCGTTTTAGGAGCGCTCTTAGAGCGCTGTGAAAGAACGATGTGTTTCCCTGAGTCGTTCTTAGCTTAAGACGCTCTTTCACTAAGAAGCAAACGTAAGATCAGTCTGACCCACTCTTAACAGCCTTCTTAGCGACTAAACGCTCACTGCAGCCGCGTCAGGGAAAGTTATATCTGACATTCAAAGGAGTACTAAAACCATGCTTCATGATGAATGTGCGCCCACAGCTGCAGAACACTGACGCAAGAAAAATAATAGCATAAAAAGAAGAAAAATGACAATATAAAAATAAAGATTTTCCCCTGTGTTCTTGTAGCTAAATACATAAAATGAATCAGCATGACTATCACTCGCGTTTTCACACACATTCGGCATCTGCATATGAGTTTACGTTAGCTATAAAAACATCATATCAGCAAGCTGACAGGTGTAACTGAACTCTGCTGAACCTCATCAAGAGAGGCTCCACGTCTAAAGGCGTTGCTGAATGAAGTCCACGTGAGAGACACCACGGCTGCAATACAGCATCACCTCGCTGCTAACCAACAGCGTCGCCGTGCGCAAAGCCAGATAGTTTACATAATAGCATATGATAGTTTACATAAATGCATATGATAGTTTACATAAATGCATATGATGGTTTACATAAATGCATATGATGGTTTACATAATAGTATATGATAGTTTACATAAATGCATATGATGGTTTACATAAATGCATATGATGGTTTACATAAATGCATATGATGGTTTACATAAATGCATATGATGGTTTACATAAATGCATATGATGGTTTACATAAATGCATGTGTGCGTCAGCACTTCTTCACTTAATGTGCTGTCGGACCAGGCTGTCCAGGCTGTGCAGGGGTCGGTGACCCAAAATGTTGAAAAAGCCATATTGGACCAAAAAAACAAAAAACAAATCTGTCTGGAGCCACACAAAAAATAAAAGCCTTATATAAGCCTTATAATGAAGGCAACACATGCTATGTATGTCTATATCAGCCTAGTATCAGAATGACTAAGGAGGCTACAAACACATGAGCAATCATGATTAAATGTTTATTTTCGCTGCAGCGCATCCTGGAGCAACTCTGTCTCCTACAAACTACATTACTCCAGAATATGCATCTTCAATTACGTTGACTAGAAATGTATTTTCTCCCTGATCGCATTTGTCTCTGACGTATTACAGATATGTTGATTATACGATTATACGTGATTGACGTACTAAAATAAGTGTATAAGCAACATATTTGTAATACGTAGTATAAATACGTTGCTTTTACACATATTTTAGTTTCATTGTTTATTACAAATACGTTTATAATCGTGTGTTTGTGTCGTTGTTTTCTTTAATTTAAGCATATTCGAATTTCTAAACTCTGCGGCGGAAAAGAAAAGGGGCGGTGTGAGGCCGGTAACGGGGACAGTCTGAAGACCGCTTGGCCGCTGATAACGGGGCCTAAAGTGCCGGTAACGGCCCGCGTCGCACCAGGTCCGGTCTTCTCTAAGTCGGGTTGTTTGTGAATGCAGCCCAAAGGGGGAGATAAAGTCATCGAGTGCAGTGAACCACTGCAGTGAACTCAACAGACACTCGGATCATCTTCTCATTACAAAGCTAACATGCAGGCAATGCTTCCGCATTGGCAATGAAAGCAAATGATTTGGTCCAAGAACTGTTGAATCCTCTGTTCTACTCAGCTAACTTTCTCTTTTTCCCTTTGGGATCCATGGTCCATCACACATCTGCCGGTTTGTTTGCAACAGCCAGCTGCCTGGCACCGCGCCGAGCTGAAAGAAACGTGTCGCAGGCTGCGACGCAAATCTTCGTTGACAAGTGTTGAAATTTTTATATTTTTCTACACATTTTTACAGCATTGGAAAACGTTAAGAATGTTTGTCCTCCTACAGAAACCATATTAAAACAAAACATATGTTTTTCCCCCATCTTTTTCCATTTTCATACATTTTTGAAAAAGCTCAGGGAATCACTTGGGCGGCGCTAAAGAGCAGGTTGCCGACCCTGCGCTAGTGTCACCACACATCCAGAGGCCAACCCGCTGCAATGTTGCCCTCAGCCCAGAGGTGCAGCTCCTGGCCGCGCTGCGTCTTTACGCATGGGGAGCTCCCTGGAGGTTGTGGGGACGGCACCGGCCTCAGCAAGGCATCGGTTTCACGGAGTGTGGCAGCGTGACACCGATCCTCCTGCGCCATGCGGACACACATCAGAATGCCCACCACACGGGACGAGGTCCACCAGGTCCACCGTGGATTTCATGCCATGGCTGGGATCCCCGGGTGATTGGTGTCGTGGATGGCACACACACACACACACACACACACACACACACACACACACACACACTTGATTTAGTTTCAGCACCACGGCGGTGGACAGCTCCCACTAAGAGCGTCTTAGGAAGCTTCTTTGGCGAGATCTTAAGAAGGCAGTTAAGAACGCATCTGGGAAACACTCGTATCTTATCGCTCCTTCTTAGGGAACCGTCTTTTGAGCATTCCTAAGTCCTTAAGAACGTGAATCTGGGAAACGCGGCCCTTGTCTTGAATTCACAGGTGTGAGAAGTGAGAAGTTAGCTAGATTTGTAGCAAAGGCCTCTGAAATATACCTTTTAGGCTAAAATACACATTTGCTAACCCTAATGCTGTGTTCACACCAAAAGCATTGTGAATAGTTGCGTTAATAGCATCAGTTTGCTCGCTCGACAATAAGGCTGCGTTCCCACCAAAAGCGTCACGAATGTTACTCGAACCTGAAAGGGCCGCGGCTTATCTCTGTGGCTTATCTCCGTAAAAATAGTTTCTGTCAAACGCGTCATTTGGAGGGCGGAAAACTCGCAACTATTCACGTCTGTGCATTGACTTTTTATTTTAACTTGTCAGATTCGCAACACATTTCAAATTGTAAAAAACTAATTATAACACTAGGATGTCATCTAGGATCATCCCTCGTTGACTAAAGGTGAAGAAGAAATAATGAAAGGTGATGAAGAAATGAAGAAGAGTTTGTTTGTAGCGTTAGTTTATCCAGCATCCAGCAGCAAAAGTGAACACCAATCAAGGAGCCACTGTCTGTAAAGGGACGACTGCGTATAACATACTTGGCAATAAACCTGGGATTCTGATTCTCTGTGAAGAACAAATACACAGACAGACATTCCTAATTTTGTAGTTGGATCAATTATAGAACTATACTAGACTTTAAGATCCATCCATCCATTACGCTTATCCTGTTCAAGGTCACAGTGAGGTCAACTTGTGTGTGCACCACTGCTAAGTTAGATAGCTACTAATGCTAGATATCTTTGGAAAACTAAGATTTTTGAAACCATTTCAGAATTTGATCACAACAGCAGGTACAATCAATTGAATTGAATTCAGTCGTATTTATATTGCCCCAATTCACAAATACAAAATGGAGAGACGAGCTCAGTGTATCCTAAGATGTCCCCAGGCAGTCTTGGCCTATAGCAGCATATCTAGAGGCTGGAGCAAGGGTAAGCTGAGCCAGCCTAACTATAAGCTCTATCAAAGAGGAAAGTCTTAAATCTACTCTTAAATGAGGTGACTGTGTCTGCTCCCCGGACTGAAAGTGGAAGCTTATTCCACAGAAGAGGAGCTTGATCACTGAAGGCTCGAGCCCCCAACCTACTTTTTAAGACTCTGGGAACCACAACTAACCCCGCATTCGGTGAGCGCAACTTTCTAGTAGGGTAGTATGGCAATATAAGCTCCTTAAGATAAACTGGTGCATCACCAGTTTAGGCTTTGTAGGTAAGGAAAAGGATAATGAATATAATTCTTGATCTGACAGGAAGCCAGTGGAGAGCAGCTAATACATGTGTGATGTGATCTCCCTTCCTAGTCTTTGTTAATACACAAGCTGCAGCATTCTGGATCAACTGGAGAGAAAGGGCTTACCTTTCGTATCAAGCGTAGTTATTTGAAGCCAAATCACTGTGTTTTGTCAAGTTGTTTTGTTGCCTAAACCAGCAGTCCCCATCTGTTTTTGCTCCACAGGTTTTGTGTCAGACAACATTTTCACGGACCGGCCTTCACAGTGTGGGCAATAAATATGACGTAATAAATATGACGTAATAAATATGACGTAATAAATATAACGTAATAAATATAACGTAATACATATGACGTAATAAAATGATACGACCGGCATAATGCAATTATAAAGTGCATGAATATACAACTGACCATTACACTGAATCAGTGTGAGCCCTGAGCTGGTTTTTCTGCAAGGAGACAGAGTGATGGAGACACTCGACATGTGTTCTTGATATCCAGTCTACTGCTTAACTTAAACCTTTATGTCCAGTCTACTGCTTAACTTAAACCTTTATGTCCAGTCTACTGCTTAACTTAAACCTTTATGTCCAGTCTACTGCTTAACTTAAACCTTTATGTCCAGTCTACTGCTCATCTTAAGTCCCGCTTCACAAAGACAGGAAGTTTGAAATGAAGGCAGAGTTTTCGTCCTTTTTTGGCAATCTCATGATATTCTGCCTTGATTTTAGACCAGAATACCCAGTTGAAGCAGACTTTTAAGTTTCATTTTTGGGGTAACGTATGTGAAGAGGATCAGACGGACGGATGGATGTATTCGGTCCTTTTTCAAAATAAAACTTTTTTTTCTTCTTCAAAATATATATATATATATATATATATATATATATATATATATATATATATATATATATATATATATATATATATATATATATATATATATGTATATATTTTAATTTTTAAATTAAAAAAAATATTTATTCATTCTTTCTGTGCAGCCCGATACCAACCGACCTGCGGCCCGGGGATTAGGAACCGCTGGCCTAAACCTACCATTTCACAACATTAACCACATGTTTCAAAGTTAAGCTCCACCTATCATAACATTAACCACATTAATATCCACCTTTTTAGAACAATAATCACATTTTGGAGCAGAACCACTCCTCAACTTTGCCACTTTCTGCATATCCATAAATAACCCACTCGTCCCCTCGTACAGCGCCAGAACTTATGTTATGCAACAGCGTTTCAAGCTCACTCAGACAAATGAGGTACCAAACTCCACAATACCACTCCAACACCATCTCTTTCTCATTTCTATCCAAAAGTTTAGTAGGTTGGTCCTCTTGCAGACACCTGTCCAACATGGGTTCCTCTATATTCAACACTGTGGTTTAATTAAAAGATCCTGACCCAATTGTGCTGATCAGAGAACAGAACTACATTGTCAATAACCTACAGCCCTCAACCTTCTTATTCAACCAGTCTGCTTGGGAGAGTTTCACTACTTCCGTTGTCCCACAACCTTCAACGTTTGCCCATTCTGTGATCATCCATCAAAAACTCTTACCATCCAATTTAGCTTAGTAAAATAATCTTCTAGTCTAAAAGATCCAAACTCCACTTATTCTAGTAAGTAAGGGATTTTGCCTCTGTCAAAGCACTCTTAAGCAAGGGACTGAACTGTGTGACCCCAGTCCCTCCAGCAGCTATACGCTTATTCAGTCAACATGAGAGTGGCTGCCAATTCACAGCACATTCAACACTTCTCTTTTCTTATCTATTTAATTGCTGCTCTCTAAAAGCTACAATCACATGTCAAAGGATGCACCTCTTAATGACAGGCTTAAAATACTTTATCTGACCTGACTCCACATCCTGCCGAACCCTAAAGAACTGCCCTCTGAATACAACAAACCCACAGATCCACCCGCAGAGTTCACATATATCTTAAAAGGGAAGTACAGCCCAGTCAATGATACGATGTAACATCACAAGTGGGTTTCTGGAAGCCAGTAGTCACAATCTAGGCCAGAACAAGCAGCAATTAATAGATTGTGTTGTGCCACTGCTGGGTTACAGCCTCACTATATTTTATAAAGCCCCTCTACCTTAAGTATTAATCTTCCTCTCTTCTATAGTTTGAACACATTTTTTGTATTGTATTCATCAAAGAGCGGGTGGGAGCCACATCAAAAGCAGAAGAAATTCATCTTCTGCAAACATACTAAGTAAAAAGACTGAAATAGAGTCAAACAAAAGTCCATTTTGTTGAATATCCTGAGGCCTGAAGCTGTGAAAGGTGCCTGCTGCTGAATTTCTGTATACATGTGGGTTCTTCAGTCAATAGACTTACACAATCAAAGAGAGTTTAATCTCTCTGCTGCAGACACACCTGTTTGTCATTCATTTTTTTGTGAAAGATGGCCTCATAGCCACAACACTCGGGAAACCTTCAGCAGACAAAGAGGCTATGGTTCACAGCCACACAGGGATCACGTGTCTAACCTCTCTATTAGATCCAATTATAATTATGCCAAAGCAGCTGAAATAGGAAAGACAAAAGAGAAGGAAAACATTATACAGCATATTCTTTTGGTTTACTATTTTTGTAGGTACTACTTATTAGTATTTTTACTTTGTATGAAAACAAAACAGTTGAATAGAGATATATTTTTCATTGGAACCTATTTTCTTCTTTTCCTTGATTTGGAATAAGTTGAACTCGTGGCATGGGTATTAAAAGTCTTCAACTGTTTTTAGTGAGACACATTGGGACACAATCGCAGCAGTGGTATTGTATGACTGCTTTGAATTTAGTTGCAATGA
Organism: Clinocottus analis; assembly: GCF_023055335.1. NCBI lineage: Eukaryota > Metazoa > Chordata > Actinopteri > Perciformes > Cottidae > Clinocottus > Clinocottus analis. The sequence goes on along the minus strand of NW_027176187.1, from coordinate 649,085 downwards.
CAACATCTGACATTCATGCCAATGTCTATTAATGAATTGTTCCCATTGTTTCTACAATCGAACACAAATGGACAAATAATGCAGACCTTTCAACCATATCACATACATCTCTTATATTGTACTGTGCTAAGGCATTTCTCTCCTCAGTGAAAATGTAATAGCATTACCTGTGACAGGCGTGTGAATAAGAATGTTATCTTTAAAAAGTTATTACTGAAGCATGTACTGGTGATGATAGAACATTTAAAAAGGAGGCATGGAAATGGATTAATTTGCCCACAACATCTTCCGACCGCCCAGCTATACAAGTCAGCCTAGTGGCCGATGTCCGGTCGCAGGGAAATAAAAGTTAGTCTAACTCAGCAACAGGAAATCCGAGACTAGTGTACACACATCTTCAGGAACCGAGGTTGATCATCCATCCATCAAACTATTGGGGGACTTTGGTTCAGTGGTAGAGCAGGGTCGTCCTTCAATCAGGGGATTGGTGCTTTGATTCATGGTTCCACTAGCCCATGTTGATGTGTCCATGGGCAAGACATGATGTGTGAACATTTTATGAACGTTAGTTAGTCCTGATGGACAGGTGGCACCTTGCATGGTATCTCCTCCCATCTGTGTATGAATGGACATGAATGGGTGAATGATGTCATGTAGTGTTAAAGCGCTTTGAGTGGTCGGAAGTACAGTTCATTACTGTACTTGACAGGTGTTTAACACTCGACTTCAGAGACTGTGCTCTTGCTTTAGGACAGTCATTGTCATCCCTGTATCTAAATGTGAAGTCTATCCTCACCCACCCTCATCACCCTTCTTCAGCATATCAAAAACAACACACCAACAAAACCCATCCAACGTGTTGAACCTTCTGCAATCTGGCAGGCGACAGAAGTATCAGCTGCTGAACCCCAAATTACTCTCAATATATGAGCTCCATTTAGTATGTTTCCAGTAAAGAGATGGGTGCTGCAAGCCAGTCAGTGTTCATGGTTGTATTAGAAATGTCCCCAAAACAGCAAAAGCACATATGCATAGCAAAACGTGTTTTCTTTTGTGGATGAACAACTATGTATGCAGGAAATGTATGTCAGCAAACAAACAAAAAACATAATTTACAACTCATACAGACATTTAAAGGTTAGATTTTCAGAACAAATATACAGAAGGATGTTCCTTTCTTACTTTATTTAACTCTGCAGTAGTAAGTGGTGATGGTTATTAGTCCACTACTGTACACATTAAGGATACAAGGTTTCCTATGCCCCATTGTAACACACACAAGCCCTGGGGACAGGAGAACATACACACTGGGCTGTTTGTTCCTTGTAGGTATTATGTGACAACACAGAATGCTCAAGAAGCATTTGATAGCCTTGTTGTTTTCTTGATGATCTCATCCTTCTGGAAACCTGCCTCAGCACCAACATGCTCTTAAATTACAGTTCATAGCACAAATAATGTACATAGGTCTTGTTTCTAATACATCTTTTATGTTTTTCTATTTAATGACAGAAGAGATCTTAAAGACTCACCTCTTCTTAAAAGGCAAAAGCAGGCACAGATAACTGAGAGTAAAGCCTCACAATAGTGAGATCAGTAATCTGTCAGCTGTCATTACAAATACAGCAAGACTTTCTTTGAGTATACACATCGAACTGCTTTGGTTTAATGATTCAGAACAACAAATCCAGACCATGACTCTCTTGGGATGTGATGTTCACTTTAGTAGTACAGTAGTAATACTACAAGTTGCAACGTCCTTGAATCAGATCAATAATTTGGCGGACAATGTGGTCCAAAATGTTCGGGGCCACACTAGTGGGAAGTCCCAGCAGAGAGATGCCGATAGTGGGGCTTTATGGTATGCTGATGTACCGGACACAGATGGCATGTGTCGTCATCGCATTCATTAGCAGACAAAGTCAGTATCTCAAGACTAAAGCCGGGTGGAGGAAGGGATTCAACCACTGCTGCCATCAAATCTTGGGCAGCACTCACCAGGCTGGACAGAATGCTGAACACAGTAATCTGGATGGATTGGGTTTAGTTTTTTTCTCTCTCTCTCTCTCTCTGTGTGTGCGTGTGTGTGTGTGTGTGTGTGTGTGTGTGTGTGTGTGTGTGTGTGTGTGTGTGTGTGTGTGTGTGTGTTTGTGGCTTCCAGTACCTGGGCTCATCTATGCACCTGTCTACAATCCCTCTCACCAGGGCCAGATTATTTCATCATTTATGTGGTAGTGTGACACAAAAACGTATAAAATATTATCAACCGACCATGGTCGCGTTAAAACTCTTCTCTGTATCGCAGCAGAGTTCGCCCCCAACACGGGCGCGCGCAGAGCACACACACAGCGCGCACACAGGTAAGCACACGGGTAAGCACACACACACACACACACACACACACACACACACACACACACACACACACACACACACACACACACACGGGCGCGCACACAGTGGACAGAGAGAGATGGAGCTGCAAAAAATATGCTGCGTGCTTTTCACAATGTGATTTGCTGCTTTAAGCTAACACTATTTTAAGCTAACACTATTTTAAGCTATCAGCGATCAGTTTAAAAGCCTAAAGGCTGATTTATACTCGGGTTTTACGCAGAGACGCAAGCACGCAAGACACACATGGCCGACCATGCGTGGTCAAATCGGCCATTTTGCGTGCTTGCGTGCGTCACCCCAAATTTCTGACTATCCGACAAAGCGACGAGAGCCGTACGCAGCGCGGAAGACTGTGATTGGTCCGCTAACCACGTCCTTTCTGAGTCTCTCATGTCCGGTTTCACAGCATAATACCTCTGTTTTTAAAAGTCACAGCAGAAACAGGAACAATGGATCCTGTTGAAGAACGTTTGGCTGAAGAGGTCCACAAATATGAGCATTTATAAAACCCGTCTGACGGAGTATTAGGACACGCAGATGGAGGTGAATTCCTGGAGGGAGATATCGGTGAACGTCGACTCTTAAACGGTCGTTGCGCCACCTGCTGTTCTGGAGTATGAACAACTCAGGGGAACTAAAAATCAAAACGAGTCCGTCAATCCGACTGCGTGGCCAGCCGGAGTTGGAGTTGCAGAAGTGGATCACCCCGCAGCCCTCGCACAGCGGGGTCCTTAACTAAAATGTGCATCACATCCTGTCATGTCGCTGGAAGGTCTCTTCCGCTGCAGGTGGCTACTCGTGATCCACACAGCTCCGCCCTCGCTACACTATCAACAGAGACATAAAAAAAAGTCACGGGGAAAAGTAGAGCCTTTAACTCTGCGTGGATGTATTCATTTCCTTTCACTGCCACCGATGCTGCTGACCGGTCTGCTGATATGTGGCGAGAAGTTAGCAAACAACAAAACATTGAATGTTGAAAGACTTCCAGAACAAACACACAGCATCTGATGAACAGTATCAAGCTGCAGATGAGCGATTCCTCAACTGCTGCAGCAAACTGAGCAAAGTGATTTAACTTTAGGAAGTGGATCACGACTCCAAACTGCACTCCTGCTGCTGGTTCTGTGGCAGCTCATGACACAGCGAGGCGTCGTCAGTATTGACGCGTCCTCCTCCGTTTGCGGTGCTCCGACGAAGTGAGGAAGCGAACGCAGCGAAAAATATGTGTTTTAAAATGAAAATCACATGAACCACATGCACAGTCATGATTCCAGGTCCGCATACCATGAGACCTGCGAGCGCGGGAGGGGGGGGGGGCATCAAACAAGTAGCCCTTCGGATTATTTTGTACCTCAAAATAGCTCTCGGTTTCAAAAAGTTTGGTGACCCCTGCTCTAAATCCTTTGAGTGACTTAGAGGACTCTCGTGTTTTATCTCGTATTGACTGTTAACTCCAGTTCCCTGGCCGTGGATTCACTTCCACTGCTGCTCCCGTCACTCTCCCTTTACCTGCGCTCACCTCTGGCCCGACCAACTCATCAGGGTTCATTCAATAAAACCCTGATATCAGCACACAGAAGGCCAGATAATAATGCTAATAATAATGATAATGACTGTTGATGGTATAACGCAATAGGTACGCAGCAGGGCAGGTCAAGACATTTGAAAACTGAAATTGAATAATGCATTTTAACAATGATTATAAAACATGATAAAAAATTTAAAAAAAAACAATTGCAAAAAGATGCCAGTGAGTGACCAGCAAGTGTTATGATACTTGGATGAGCCAATGCTTTATAATGTTTTCATGATTTGTGTTTTAAAGCATTTAATGTGTATGAGTGCCTAACTATAATTTACAGTGTTATAAGCACATTGTAATACATTACAAGTATGTTCATAATGCATTATAGCCATGGATTTCATAAAAAAAGTGTTCTTAAATGTCTTCACTGAGTCTCATCTAGCCAAAGCTGAGTGAATGAGCTCACCATCATGATGTATGTACATGTCCATTATCCAAATCATACAGTAGCCAGACAAAGCCTCTTCTCCACCTTTATTCTGCCGAAAATTTGCCCCTAAGACCCAAGGTGTCCTTTTACGAGCCTTTCCCAGGGCTCTCTGACAATGACTCTACTCTAACTCTCCTTGTCTCCTCTTTGATGACACTGAAAATAAATCCAGCTCAAGTCATTGTTACATAGAGGTAGTGTTATTTCTCCCTTTGCTCTCAAAACGATCTCCAATTACCCCAAAAAAATCTGTGTTTGTCACATCACATCAGCGAGGCTGAGGTATGGATCAGGAGCAGCTGAGAAAAAAAATAACTTCAAAGACGTCATTTGATCTGACGGAGTATTTGTTCATTTTTACATCTCAGAAACCGGAAATTTGAGATCAAGCTTTTATGTTTGGTTGCAGTCTAAAGTGAGTGTGACACACAAATAAGCGGAAAGAGAATAATAGGGTGAAAACGATGACAGGGCTGATTGATAGTCAGTGTGACAGTAGCCATGCTTGCTGCTCATTTTAAATATTTATTATTTTATATTTATTCTATATATTTAAAGATTTAAAGGGGTAGGAAGCCTCTTTTTTTTTATCCTGGAAAGCCTTTTGGCATCGGCCGTCAAGCCGGCATATCGTTAATATCAGATTGTCAGTCAAGTTTAGTCCATGCACTAAATTTAGAGAGAAAAGGTTAAGTGGAACTTTCTTGAATTAATATTTGAAAAAGTATGTCTAATCATAGACCATGAATTAATTCAAATCCCAGTGAGGATAAACAATGTAAAAATGAAATGATTCAATATGATAATATTTTTTCATCTTATGAATATAGCTTGTGGTTGACGAAGCTTTGTCTACCAACTAGTATCAATGTTGATATTGCTAATAAAGTACAGACAATCTCACCGTTCAGCATTAGAGAAGTAAAACGCTGCTGCCATCTAGTGTTGTTCACCATGTATTGAACAATAAACATTAGCATTCCTTATTAGCAGTCATGTTTGTGTCCACCTTGAGAATGAAAGACTGATATGTAATTGCAATTCATCTGCCAGATAATTAGCAAGTAGCACGTTTGTTTGCTTTGACTGTCTTTTGAAGGCATTGATATGTTTTATGAAAATATGATCATATTAATGATCATACTAGTTAACAGTGAATGTTTTTATTATATTTAGATATAGATTGAGCAAAAAAATCATACAATTACATGTGAAATATATTATCAGAGGTTTTATCTAACAAAGTAATGATATGCTGTGTTAAGATCATTGCAGCTAAAAGGGTTCACTAGCAGGACTTAAAACCTTTAGTAATTTATAACAAAACTGCAATAAAAAATGTTTTGATTACAGATGGTTTTAAAACTTGCTGTTTGGCATTTGAATATCCATATACGCGAGTCAATATTACTGTAAAAAAGACTCGTTCCCCTGATAGAGACACATTTTATTAATATTAAAATACAAGCAGAGGACAGATGCAGCACTCACCACGAAAGAACTTTCTTAGATTCTGCAATATTACAAGACTAATAGTTGTGGATACACTCACAACACAATAACAAATTCTAATAAAAATATTGAATATGCATCACTCAATACATGTATTTGTTTCTTTGACCACACAAAGCAATACTGACACAACTGAATTTCATATTTGTACACAGAGGTGTTTGTTCCTACATACATAACTGAAATGTGTTGTCTGGGGTGTGACTGAAGCAGCCTCTAACCAACATGCAATCTGGTATTCCAAACATAGTGAAGCAAAGTCTCTGATGGAATATGCTGAGATGCAGTGTAGGAATAACACACATGTCAAAATACTTTGTACATCAACTATAGCCTCTTCGTATCCCCTCGGATGAGGCGATAATTACGAGCCCCTGGCTGAGCGCAGCTGTGTTGCACTTTTCTCCAGGGAAAGTGAGGGACACTGTGCTTTGGTATTCAGAACACCCGGCCTTCTTGGAGTCTGGTGTCACCCTGAAAAGTGTGCAGACCAGGGACTCTATAGTTCTGCTCTGGGACTACAACTCTCACGTGGGCAACAATGGAGTGTAAATTGGGAGGAACGGCCTGCCTGATCTCAACCCGTGGTGCTTTGTTATTGGACTTCTGTGCTAGTCATGGATTGGCTATAACAAATCAAGCATAGGGCAATTAATAAGTATTCTGGGAACCAGAACAAAGATGACTTGTGGCATTATCAGATCTGCGGCCGTATGTCTTGGGTATAGAATAGAGCTGTCAACAGTTTATCACCTGGTGGTGACTTGGATCAGATCGCCCGGGGAGGCTGCAGGACAGACCTCGTAAACCTCATTGTGAAGTGAGGGTGTTCTGGGAACAATTGGCTTAGGACCCTGTCGTTGAGGTTTTCAATTCCCACCTCCAGAGGAATCTTTTATCATTCCTGAGCTTGGCTTGTTACAGGGTGGGCCAAGCGAGCCATTTTCAAAGCCTCCATTGGGTTTCCAGAAACAGCAAACGGGAACTAGTTGGCCAAAAGGCTTGCAGCTGCCTGCAGTTGCCAAAGTAGAAATATGGGTTGTTGGAGGAGTTCAGTGAGACTATGGAGAAAGACGTTCAGTTGGGCTCAAGCGAGTTCTGGTAAAGAAAAGTACCTGTAGAGTAGCAGACCGGGGTGGTGGATCCCATTATTATATACGGACACTGCTCAGCCTTCCTGGGAACGTTTATTTTAATATGTCAGAAAGTAGGCTACAACAATGGGCAAACCCCAGGATGGGCAAAGACCAGATCCAGGAGGAGCATGGTGCCAACAAAAGGTGGATTTTGCCCTTCAAGCTGGCAGTGCGTCATTCGCCCAAGCGAGGTGAAATGAGGCTCAGCCGTAGAGATAAAGAGAAGAACTGAGACGTCCGGTCAGGGCATCTGACCAGGATGCCTCCTGAATGTCTCATTTTAGAGATTTATATTATTATATTATTATAATTATATTACCAAGGCAATCTAATGGTCAAGCAATGCCAGTTCCATAGGAATTTCACCCAAATTTGTAACTAATCTCTAACTAACTGAAACCCTGTAGGTTATGGACATGTGAATGCATATGGGATGATTCTGCACTTCACAAATTACAGCCAGTGCCAACATTCAGTGCCAATCCAGGACACATTGTAAAGGTCAAGGTGATGCCACAATCTTTCTCAAACCAGCCATTGTTTTTGTTGCCTTAACCACACAACCATAATTTATTTGATATTCCCACGATCGTTTCCCAACCATAACTTGGAGTGGCTGTAGCTCAGGGGGATGAGCGGTCGTCCCGTTACCACAAGGTAGCCGGTTCGATCCCCAGTCACCCCACAGCTCACACGCTGATGTGTCTCTGAGCACGACACTTAACCCCTCGTTGCTCCCCACAGGGCAGCCCACTGCCCCCTCATCAAGGATGGGTCAAATGCAGAGAAGAATTTCCCCAGGGGGATTAATAAAAGTGTATGTTTGTTTTTTTATAATCGTATCACATTTGACATGAAGTAAGAATTTGAAAAACAAATTGACATCTTTTCTCTTATCTCTGTTGACATGCACCATTATCCATATCATTTTGACATTTGAATATAACGACGTTACACAATGAAATATAGGTCTTTTTATTCATTTTTTAGATGACATAGGCTTAGACTTCACCCCATACCTCTCTTATTCATGAATCAGACAAATAAGGGTGTTTGCTGGCATTATGACATTTTATTTTCAAAATACCTTTTAATTTTGCAGCTGCTCAGGTCTAAAGTTTTTCAGAAGCAGCTTTTGTGTCACTACATATTTTAAGCTTCATGGCTTGGTGTGAAATATATACAAACAGGATGGTTCTTGTTAATCCACACTTCTCCAAGTGCAACTTTTGTGAAAATTCACAAAAACAGATGATTTAAGTTTCAGGACCCTTTGATGGTTATCCCACCCCAGTCCTGTGTGCAAGACGTTCCCTAAGCAGAGGTGGTGGAAGAGGCCAGGAGCTCTGCAGGGCAGCCTCCTGCAGCAGCCACCTGCTCCTCTGCCCGTAGACACAGCTCCTGAAGGAAGTTGGCTGTCTCCATCACCAGGTTGCTTTCATCATCTAACCAGGAGCAACACAGAGTAATTATGTTGGTTGTTTAACACAAGACACACAGTAGCCTGACCGCAGTACTGGCTTAAGACTAAATTGTCCTGCTGCTATACTGCATTACATGTGATTAATGAAATCAGATCAAATATGATGCTTCTGCTGCTTCTGTCCATCAGGGAGAGGATCCTCCTCTGAATGAAGGTTTCTTCTTTATTTTTCTGTGAAAGGGTTTTTATCCTGATCTGATGTGAAGTCCTGGGACAGTGTATGTAATCTGTATGTGTACAGATTATAAAGCCCTAATCTGTCATTTGTGATTCTGGGCTATACAAAATAAACTGAATTTAATTTAATTAAAAAAGATTTCTTGAATTTACCAAACTGCTTCCAGTCAGGTATTAGTTATATTCACCTTTTGCTGTCACCTATTGTTTCAGTGTACCCAGAAATCCATTCTCTAAATGTCAATCTGGAGAATAAATTGCATGACTGCTGTGAACTCTGCCGCGCAGTAAAATGCTCATCATAAATATCTGTATTCTTCTGAACCTTGAGTAAACATTATTTCTTTCATTTTGGAGCCTGACTGAAGTTTTCTTAAAAAATACACTCTACACAGCACCTTTCAGTTCTTTCATCCTTGGAATAGCCGTCTCCGGGTCGGCATCCTGCTCCTGTATGCACCTACACATCTTTTTATGGGTGAACCAGTGGAGCTTTTGGCACATCAGGCTGCAATAAGTCACCTAAAAGACAAACAAAAGGAAACACAACCTGGGGGTAGTTTCAAATGGAGAATTGTAATGACATTAATTATATTACAGGAGCTATCTTTTACCAAACTTTGACTTACTGCTTTACAAAGGGAGCACCACTTGTCGGCTCCCTTTTCCCCACATGTAGCACAGTAATGAGCATCGACAAACGTCATCTGCCCTGTTATAGCCTGTGCCAACACTGAGAACGCTGTGGGGTCGTTGCCCTGGAAATTAGATGTCATGGTATATTAAAGTTATATCAACAAGAATGATTAAATATAAAATGATTGCTCAATAACTTATACAGCTGCATCAACAACGTCTATCAACAACTGTTCAAAAGTACTCTTCCTCATTTATCTTTTAAAAACACTGGCCGTCTGCCAAAAATGATATGATATGTCCTGCACTTCCAATCTCTATCGGTGTAATGATCCTCACCTGTTGCTGTCGGAGTGTTGCCTCACAATAAGGAAACTTCTTGATACAATCCCGAATGAACTTCTCCTGGTACTGTGGGAAACCATCACTGTCTCTTCCCCTTAACAGGCTGGGACCCAGCAGCAGGTCAAGGACAGCAGAAATAAGACCATAATCATTATAACTATGTTTTTTTTTTGAATGTATAACAGTATTTTGTAACTAGTGGTTAGATTCCTACAATATTTGTTGTAGATATGTTGGGTCCCAAGAGGATGAACCTTACGGATCTTGGTGGCTCCTTGACCTGTGCTTCCAACCACGAGCCCAAACTTCACATCTCACAGTCAAACATGCAGAGTACCATTAACACTGTCAGCAGCTTTTTGTTTTCAGTATAACCATTGAGCAACAATGGTTAACAGTAAAATCTTGGGTTGCACTCAAGTGGGTTAAATGGTTGAGAAAATAAGGATGGGCCTTTGATAACAAACCACAGATTGATTTAACTACAACTATGAGAGCAACTTGAGTGCATTATTTCTATAGAGCCAAATCACAAAGCTCATCCCATGATACTTTTCATATAAGCAGGTCCAGACTCGGACCTGCTCTATAAAATGAGTGCTGTGAGTGCTGCTGGTTATATATTTAGGGCAGCTCTGGCTCAGTGGTTCATGCCGGTCTTTCAATCAGAGGATCGGTGGTTTGAGCCCTGGCTCCGTTAGTCCATGTCGATGTGTCCTTGAGCAAGACACTTAACCCCGAATTAGTTCCTGTTGCTGTGTCTATGGTGTTTAGAGCAAAAGTTAAGTCGCTTTGGATGAAAGCGTGAGCTAAATGAAATGTAATAATATTCAGAAGACGGACTCAAACGACTCACTTCTTGACGAGTTCGTCCAGCTTGCCATCTTGTTTCTGTAGGAAGGCGAGGCATTTCTGCAGCACACAGCTGATGTAGTGCATCTTCACGGCAAGGGTATCATTCATGTCTTGCTGCTCCACACACTGCTCACACAGCATATCCATCACCTGGTAACACTTCTCCAGAGCTGCCACATCGACCAGGACAGGATTCTCCTTCACCAGCAAGACTATCTGACAGATTGGAGAGTTGGTTAGACAAACACTTCTGAGGAGAAACAATGTCTCTGATTGAGACATAAATTGTTTAGCTGCGACTGTATTTTAAGGATTTAGGAACTTTTTGTAGATTGTTGGGCTGAGACTGCAGACCAAAGCTCTCAACTCAAATTTACTTTACTTAATTTGTTGTCAAAAAAATACTTGTGTAAAACTAATTTTGTTGAATCATCCAAGGAAAGTGTGTTTTTTAAATGTGAAAAGTTGTATGGAGGGGTCTTGTACCATCAAGTTTGGCGTGAATACTACCTTTTGTCAGTGAGTTACAGCTATTAAATGGATATTGTGTTGTTTTTTTAGCTGACAATGCATGGGACAAAAATACATTTTAGTGCTGTTTATATTTTGCTCGTCATTTCTTGACAACTATTGGATGAATTGGCAAGAACTATTAGTTCTGGATGTTCAAGGTGTCTCTAACTAAAGGACATTAGAGATCTGTTCACTCTTTAGAGCCAGCTATAGGTCAAACTTTCAAGATCAAAACTCTCATATACAATCACATGCCGCTGAACCTGTGAATACGAGGGCAGGTCTTAGCTCATGAGCAGGCCTCACCTTGACTGGGTTTAGGTTGGTGGTCATGATGATCTTGTGCAAGGCTTTCGCCAGCATGGGGGGTAGCTTGGGCTCCCTCTCCAGCCCTTGTGGGCTGGTGTAGTCCTCCAGCCTCGCCAACGAGAAGAAATTGTTGATCACTGTTACACAGTCATGCTGGCCTGGAAGGAGAATTACAGGTGAACATGTAACCACCATCAAAGTCACCAGTAAACTGACAACACAGTCTATACGCCTGTCTCACCTACAAACGCTGCCATCTGAGCAGCAGTGCGACCCACAGAATTCACCAGGTCTTTCTCTGCTCCCGCATCCAGCAACATGGAGGCGATGTCTGTTTTCCCTGCAGGTGGATTTGTGATTTTCATTTTAGAAATAGAACACGATACATTGCACCACCAATTATCTTGCTACACTAAAATGACATGAATGTTAGTCTATTTAACTACAATTCAATTTATCAGAATGTCATGAGAACCTTACAATAAATGCTGCAAAACTGAGTGACAGTCATACCTGACAGGCCAGCGAACATGAGAGCAGTGTATCCATATTCACGCTGGTTGCCGTTGACGTCGGCCCCGTGTTGCAGCAGCAGACGACACATATCGGCCTTGCCCTCATACGCTGCATGCATCAGTGGAGTCATACCACACTTAAGGAACACAAAAGAGGGACAAGCTTACACCAGGGATTAGCTGATGGACCTGGAAAAAAGAATGCTTAAACAGCAACAATTATTCCATCTTAATCTTATCTCAGGCAACAGAAGCACAGAAATGCAGGTGATCGTACACAATAGAAAACAAAGTTATGAATATTATATTCAATTTATGAGCCGTATGAGCCCGAGCAGCCCCGAAAAACGGGGGCTGAATTCTTCATCAGGAGGTCTCCGGTCCTCGTAAGCTCATTTCAGACACAAATAAAAGTCGTAATTACGTAATTATTATTTTTTGTTATTGTCATAATTATGACTTTTTTTGTGGTGGAAATGGGCTTCCATACTTTGTAGTGTTGGGAAGTTTAGAATTGTTGTCAGTATGCATGGAAAAAATAAGATGCTCCTCCATGGTTTGCAGATTATGATGAAGGAACATACAAAACAAAGGCCCCTGCTAAGTTAGATGGTTACAAGGATTTATATGTTTTCTGTGATACAAAATTTGGTTAAAAGTTTAATTTTATAATATTTTTTCTCTGCATTTAAAGAAGGCTGGAATCTGATTGGGTAACAGCTGAACGTCTTCAAGTCAACCCTGGAGGCAAATGTACCAACTTTGGATTTATTAATAAATATATGAATTGCCTGTCATCGCACACAGAAAATACTTTTGAAACATGTCTGTGTTGTGTGGAAAGGTAACTGTGTCACCACATCTGATCCTGACAGGAGCAATCTGTGAGCTACGTGTAGTGGCGTGATGCTATTATCAAAGAGTCAACTCCATATGGCTCCATCACAATAGAGAACATGTTACAATGACATCGCTGTTGCATTGTGGGTGGAGGAGGAAGGGGGTGTAGTCATTTTTACTACCATCATGTTTTAAAACATATCTTCAAACACGAGCTAACCGTAATGTTGTATGGTGTTGAGCAGACCAGTAGCCTTTGAGCAACACTTTGTCATTACATTCAAAGAAATATCTTTTTTTTCAAGAGTTGTGGCTTCTCAACCTTGGCTCTGGGGCCTCACATAGGGTCACTTGATAAGCAGATAGGGTCCAAGAGGGTTTTTATATTTACACTATGCATATATGTGTAGTTCAAAAAAGGCTTTTTTATGATTTCCATACAGGAGCTCATGCTTAACAAATCAATTACAATTGTAAATTTACAGGACATCACTTGCTGGGAGTAACAATTTAGTGATCACAGTAAAGGAAGCTGTGTTATGGTGAGAAATATGCTCATTGATGTTTTGGGTTGACTTTTAATATGGAGATCAATCTCACTAAATTATTGAAATACATAAGTGGAGCCTGAAAGTTTGTTTTCAACATTAGCTAACAAAAGTGTTTTTTTTTCTTTTTGAAAGCTCCAGAAAAGCAATTACATGAATACTTCAACTGCGAACATTACAAAATGTTTTACTTTCTATAGTTGTACCTCATCCAAACAGTTGACTCGTACGTCCTGGCTGGCCAGCAGATGGGAAGCCTGGTGTACATCACCTGCAGACCAAAAGGTATCACTATGAAACACCTGGAGACAGTTTGAGGTGTGGACATGTGAGCAAGAAACAACAGCGATTAAAATACACATCCATTCATACAACATTATGATTGTTGGATGGTGTTGTATGGAGTTTGTTGACCTGCTGTCAAATGACTTACAGACATAAAATGACTCAAATACTTTTCAGGTTATGAATGTTTTTTTTTGCACTACTGAATTCAAACATTTTACACACTTGTAGAACATGAGTGATTGTCAGGGGAAGTCGGAGCGCGTGTAGGAGCATCCCGTCTTCCAGTCAGAGAGTCCGTAAATATAGCAATTCAACACAGTGTATGATTAGTGGCAAATGACATACATATGTCCATAGACACGTTTTTGTATTGTTCAGAAAGGACCGCATGAAATAACATGCGGTGCCATGATTTTATACACCTGGTTATATCTTTAAAATCATATGACAAATATTGATTTGAAAACAGTGCAATGTCAAGGTTTGGACAATGTACTGTGTGTAGTGTAGTGAGTGCCTAAACTTTCACTCAGAAATTAAATTACTACACAATATTTGTAAAAATAAAGTTTCACAAGAAACTCACAAGAAAAAAACGTTGAAAGATTATAATAATTGTGAATAACAGTGACGGAATAAAGCTAGAAGTGCACTCCTATAAAAGATAAGTCAGCTACTACGTACCAGCAGCAATAACTTGCAGCATCTTTCTTTCAGGTGCTGATAGATCTCCTTCCTGAGAAGCAGCCATCCTCTCCGATCAGGTCTGCTGGGGTTGGATGCCTCGGCCTCGTCTGTCTGCTGACAGTCTCCCGGGGGCTTGAGCGACGGCTCTGACACAAGAAGGAGCGAACCATCCTTGGAACGTACCACTATACCAAACCAAGGGGAGCTCGTATTTCATCTATGTATAAAGTTAGGCTCTGACTAACTATTCTGACTTACTGTGTGTGTCATTGAGTGTGGTCCTGTCCAGTTTATTGTTCACGTGAACACCCAAGTATAAGATTTTACAATCTCAATGTCCATTCCCTGGATGTTCACTGGTACTGGGGAGAGCGTTTACTCCAGAGGAAGTCCACCATCTTTATCTATTAATGGTCTGATAAACGTTCTGTGGAAAGACAGTTAAATGTTCTATGGTAAGGCTTTTCAAATGAGTTGTAGTTTAATTCATAATAATTTGAATACTTTTAATTCATATAGTGCTTTTCTGAATACTCAACGACACTTGAACTTCGGTTCAGGATTCATTGATAGGTCCGAGTCAAAGACGGCAGCTACTCTACCTCCAGTCTTTCCTGATCCGATGTGCGGTCCCTGACAGGGATGTCTGTGTGTACAGACTTTAAAGCCGCTGAGGATCATTTGTAACTTGTGATTTTAAGCTATAGAAAATAAAGTGAATTAAATTGAATAATTATCTCTCTGCCTTTCGGTATTTTCATGTTGCTGCTGCACATGCAACTCAACCTCCCCATCACCGCCCAGTCTTCACAGATTCATCCAAAGCATCATCAGCCTGACCCGTGTCATCGTCCCATCAGCACCAGCAGTGTCTGGATTCTTCAGGGGCTTCACCTGCTGCTGCAGGGCAGACGGCCTCATTACAAATCCCCTCCTCACACTGTCTAGACCTTATCATCACTCATCAAGTGTTTATAATGAACAGTTACCTTTCCTTTATCTTACCTGTCTAGTAATATGACGCTTATAGAACTTTTTACAAGTTGAAATAATCTTACAGCACTCACATATTTCTTCACTTCTTTTATTGAAGAAAAAAACATCTTTAGGACTGTACAACAGACATGAATGGGTTTTTTTGCACTACTGAATTCAAACATTTTACACACTTGTAAAACATGAATGATTGCAAAAGACACACAGTCAGGGGAAGGAGGAGCGTGTGTAGGAGCATCCCCGTCTTCCAGTCAGAGAGTCGGTGGTTCGAGCCCCGACTCCGCTATTCCCTGTCATTGTGTCCTTGAGCAAGACACTTAACCCTGGATTGCTCCCCGTTGCTGTGTCTACAGTGTATCGAGCAAAATGTAAGTTGTTTGGATAAAAGCGTCAGCTTAATGTAAAAAGATTGTTTTTCATCCATCAGTGTTTTATAGCGGTTTACAGCGCAAAGGACCAAAGGTTCACAGAAACATCATTGCAGCTCTCATACAGTAGCTCATGTTTGCAAAAGAAATGATGCAGAAGACCAAATATACCACATGCCATCAAGAGGAGTGCATGTGTACTATAATATATATATATATATATATATATATATATATATATATATATATATATATATATATATATATATATATATGTATATATGTATATATACATATATACATATATACATACATACATACATACATACATAGAGAGAGAATAATAATATTGTATTGTATTATAATAATTGACTGAATAAAACACACAAACAAACAAAAACCATCAGGCGGGCTGCATACATACTTAGTACTATGCAGCTAACTGTTAAAGACAATATGACTTCTTTTACAGCCATAATATCTCAGTGTACTCACTGCAAATGATTAGAAACTCTCTCTGATGACGAGCTGTCAGTCTGGAGGCAACGTGTGTGTTGTTTCTTCACACACTGGTTTTCTGAACACATCTCACTCCTGACAAACAAACCCGTCATGTGAAAAGAGCCCCAGGGGAAACACACAGTGTTGTGTTTGCGGTGAGAAGGTCCATGGAGGTGGTGACTGCTGTCTCACAGGAAAGCACTGGGGTTCGCTCGGGGGTCCTTCTGGTTCCTGTAGCGATATGTGAGCCACACTCCCAGAATCTGACATAAGACACCTTTACGGTTAGATACTGTGAGGCACACATGAACAGCTGCTTATCTCTGTGTTGGAGTGTCAAACCCACAAAGAATCTACTCTTGGTCCATTATGTGTAACCGCCGCACGCTCACATGCACTAACGTGCACGACAAGGCACGCTCACATGCACTAACGTGCACGACAAGGCACGCTCACATGCACTAACGTGCACGACAAGGCACGCTCACATGCACTAACGTGCACTACAAGGCACGCTCACATGCACGACAAGGCACGCTCACATGCACTAACGTGCACTACAAGGCACGCTCACATGCACGACAAGGCACGCTCACATGCACTAACGTGCACTACAAGGCACGCTCACATGCACTAACGTGCACTACAAGGCACGCTCACATGCACTAACATGCACTACAAGGCACGCTCACATGCACTAACGTGCACTACAAGGCACGCTCACATGCACTAACGTGCACTACAAGGCACGCTCACATGCACTAACGTCCACTACAAGGCACGCTCACATGCACTAACGTCCACGACAAGGCACGCTCACATGCACTAACGTGCACTACAAGGCACGCTCACATGCACTAACGTGCACTACAAGGCACGCTCACATGCACTAACGTCCACTACAAGGCACGCTCACATGCACTAACGTGCACGACAAGGCACGCTCACATGCACTAACGTGCACGACAAGGCACGCTCACATAGATCTTGTACAAGGTTTTTGCTTCATCATTAAACTCAGTGTTGTTGTTGTGATGGCTCACTTCAGTAAAGCTGAAAAAGAATCCGATCCCTCCTACAAAGTGGAGAACCTCTCCAGCATGTTCCTGGATTGTATCTGCACAGGGCAGGCAGGAGCGGTTGTGGAAACAAGCCTGCAGGAGAACAGGAGACAAAACTTCAGACAATAGAATGCAAACACTTCAGACAGCAGGGTTAGAAGTGTCTGTAGAGCTTTACCGCTGTTCTTTAAATGATTAAACGCTACAGTGAGGACCCATCAAACTATTTTAACAGGCAGGGGCCTGGAAACATTTAATTAATAGAAACTCACAGCATCACAGGTGAGGTTGAGGTCCACCTGTTTGAAGCCACAGCAGTTGAGGCTCTTCTCCACATCCCTCTGAGTGCTCTGAGAGTTATTCCAGCCCACCGCCAGCAGGTGATCCTTCAGCACACAGACAGGAGCAATACCACGTTAAATGTGTGTGTGATAGCAGTTTCATATTTAGAGCTGTGTGTAATTTCAGTAAATACACAACAATGACATTATCATTACAATATCAGTACTGGTAGTAGTAGTAGTAGTAGTAGTAGTAGTAGTAGTAGTAGTCGTAGTCATTGAGTGTGTTCACATAAACATGATCAGGTTTTGAAGTATTTGTATGTATGTATGTATGTATGTATGTATGTATGTATGCATGCATGCATGTATGTATGTATGTATGTATGTATGTATGTATGTATGTATGCATGCATGTATGTATGTATGTATGTATGCATGCATGTATGTATGTATGTATGTATGTATGTATGTATGTATGTATGCATGTATGCATGTATGTATGCATGCATGTATGTATGCATGCATGCATGCATGTATGCATGTATGTATGTATGTATGTATGCATGTATGTATGTATGCATGCATGCATGCATGTATGTATGTATGTATGTATGTATGTATGTATGTATGTATGTATGTATGTATGTATGTATGTATGCATGCATGTATGCATGCATGCATGTATGTATGTATGTATGTATGTATTGAAGCAAATCAGGGGGAAAAGCCGAGCAGACAAAGCACAAGCGCGGATCCCCAAGCTGAAGTTGGGGGAGGTGATCGAGGGAGGTTTTTTAAAGAACTGCAAACAGGGAGCACTGGCCTTAAGCGGACTGGGCCGGTATACTAGCCCCTTTCTTGATGGGTGACGTGCAAAAAGCCTGCCAGAACCTCTCCCCTGCAGAAGTGGATGAGTATGAGGCCTTAAAAGCAGCCATCTTAGCCCACCATGGTCACAACCTCCAGACAAGGGCGCAACAGTTCCACTCCTGGTCCTACGACACCAGTGCGACACCAGTGCGACACCAGTGCGACACCAGTGCGACACCAGTGCGACCGCAGGTTGCGACCCTGATGCGTCTGACCCACAGTTGGTTAAACACGGGAGATGACCCCCCTCCCCTCCCCACCCAGCCTTGGAGAAGACTGCCTTTACTGCCCTTCGGTGTCATGGAGTGCTTGGTCCACCATCCTCTGGAACTAGTTCCAGAGGATGGTGGACCAAGTAAAAACTTTCCTGGGATTGGTGGGCTATAATCAGTGTTTTATCTCTCACTTTGCTACCAATGCAGCCCCCTTACACGAAATGACGAGAAAAAAACCCTCACCCACTCCTGTTGAGTGCCGAAACAGCCGAAGCGTTTTCAACTCTTCACAAGGCCTTATACACTGAGCCAGTGATGACGTGTTCATTGTCCATGCCTCGGGATCAGTTGGAGCGGTGCTGTCCCAGGTTAGGGGAAGAACACCCAGTGACCTACACTAGCCGTAAGTTGCTAAAACATGAAATGAACTATTCAACTGTAGAGAAGGAATGTCCTGAAATGAAATGGGCCCTAACCCAGCTGCAATATTACCTCCTGGAAGAAAATTCATCCTAGTAATGGAGGACTCCCTGAACTGCTGGAGAGGAGCCACAACGGACACAAAGTAAACCTGTGTACTCGCCTCTCTCCTCTGATCTGCCCACGTAGGGTCAAGCAACCGGCGTGTGAGACCAAAGACCCCGACCGGGAGGAACCTTTTGTTGAATTTGACCCCACCCCCATTTCCCAAAGCGTACTTATAAAAGGACACTTTTTGTTAAAGTATTACTGTCTCTGAGTTTCCTGTTTTATTGTTTATTCTTCTCGGGTTGCGTGTGTGTATTTTCTGACTGAAAGATGTTCATCTTACCTGCTGCTCTCTGTTGATAGTCAAGCACGCACTGGAAACAGCGAACTGCACAATAAACACCATGAACAGAACAATCATGTACTGAGATTCACCGTCAAGGATCCTGCTCACACCAGTGTCACTAAACCAGTGCAACACAGACGAGAGTAAGGCTGGAAATGGAGCTGCAGGCTCCGTCTCTGCACCGATCAGTGGGCCGTACGATGCTCTATATTGCACATGAGTACATGCACAGAAATTAATTTCACAAATTTAGGGATGAAGAGAGAATCCTGATGTATTAAAAACAGCTTCCTTAGCCAGACAGTTCATAGCCAGTAGTCAGTAGGGGCATTGTGCAGAGGGCTAAGAGCCAGTAGATAGTGAACATTGTGTAAACAGTGAGTGAGTTGAGGGCTGTGCATATTTGCTCCAGCTGATGATGAACTTATTTAAATACCAACCAACCACACGCTGTGGACATTTCCCTGGCTGGTAACATCATACATGATGTCAAAACTATGATATAGGAGCATCCGATATCATAGCAGTAATAACAGCAGGAGCAGTGTAAGGATACGAAGAAGAGCAGGACCTGGTGATGCTTCATGGCCCCGATGAGGCCGGCCAGGGCCACAAAGAAGAGGAAGACGCCCACACCGATGATGCCTCCCACCACCTGGAAACTGGAGACCAGACCAAACCACTTCCCCCATGCTGCGATGCCGATCATCAGCAGGCTTACCATCTGCAGGATAGACACACACACTTAGTTAATGCTAAGGGTTTGTGAAACATGAAATCTTTACAATCATTTCAAGTTAATTTCAATATCAAATAAAAATATTAGCTGCAGACCATTTGGATTTGAAAAAAGTAACTTTCAAGGATAAAACCTTGCCGGACAGACAAACACCTGGATATGAACTCCTGGGACCTCTTATGATGCAGTGTGGAGATTTGAGTCACACAGCCAGCTGTATCGAGTGTTCACAACGTGGAAGACATATCTGCTATTACAGTAGAAATGTGTCACACTACAGACAACATTCTATATTCATTGCAGATGAAAAGATATTCAGATTGTTTACTAAATGCAAATATCAATACTAAAATGTTGAAAACCTCACTTACTGTAAAAGTCCTACATTTAAGTTAAAAGTACAGAAACAAGAATTGAAAATAGAAAATGGATTTTACACTACATGTCATCACTCAAACATCCACTGATGACATGTGCCACCTGACCAAAGCCAAATCTCATTCATACACACACTCACACATGTGTCAGCCTTCAGGAGCTATTGAGCCTGGGATCCAACCGCTGGTCTTCTAACATCCTACCACGGTCTGGTAGGATGTGTGTGTGTGCGTGTGTGTGTGCGTGTGTGTGTGCGTGTGTGCGTGTGTGTGTGTGTGTGTGTGTGTGTGTGTGTGTGTGTGTGTGTGCGTGCTTGCGTGTGTGTGTGTGTAGATATTGATGGAATGTTAACTCTGAGGTGTAAAGGGTTAACAGAATTGGTGACCTCTTGGGGGCCTCAAGGCTGATTTATACTCGGGTTTTACGCAGAGACGCAAGCACGCAAGACACGCATGGCCGTCCTTCCGTGGTCAAATCGGCCATATTGCGTGCTTACGTGCGTCACCCCAAATTTCTGACTATCTGTCAAAGCTACGTGAGCCGTACGCAGCCCGGAAGGCTGTGATTGGTCCGCTAACCACGTTCTTTCTGAGTCTCTCATTTCCGGTTTAATAGTATAATACCTCTGTTTTTAAAAGCCACAGCAGAAACAGGAACAATGGATCTTGTTGAAGAACGTTTGGCTGAAGAGGTCCACAAATATGAGCATTTATAAAACCGACGTTCACCGATATCTCCCTCCAGGAATTCACCTCCATCTGCGGAGTATCAGGATACTCTGCGTGTCCTGATACTCCGTCAGACGGGCTTTGACGGATAGTCAGAAATTTGGGGTGACGCACGCAAGCACGCAAAATGGCCGATTTGACCACGCATGGTCGGCCATGCGTGTCTTGCGTGCTTGCGTCTCTGCGTAAAACCCGAGTATAAATCAGCCTTTAGGCTTTTTTAAGTCTTTTTTTTTAACGGCATGCAATCTACCTATTGGGGACCCTTGCTTTACACGGTCGGATTTCAATTATAAAGCCATCTCCGTAACCGTCCGGGCTTGTATGAGTCTAACAAAGCAATCTAGACTGTTTGATCAACTATTAGTACCTTAAAGTTCCCAAAACGGTAAGAGTTTTTTTAAGGCCGTCTCAGGTTTTCGGGTTTTGTGAGCCTCCTGTTTGCTAGATGATCTTGGAATCACGTCAGCCGTAAGCTCCTGAAGAGAACATCCGGGCATATGGGGACTGTAGTTTTCTCATACAACGTTTCTATTTCTGAACCAAATTTACACCGTGTTTGTTTCTGAAAAACACAACCCTGTTCCTTCCAACAAGGGGTGTTATCAGTATGTGAGACCTTGGTAAGGGTCTGAAACACACGAGAATGATGCTTTTACGTGGCGCTACCGCAGTTTAAAATAAAAACCGATAACATTATTATGACATCAGTCAATTCCCCTGTGTGTGCAGGTATACTTTTCACACTTCTAGGCAGAGTGGTCCTTTGATAAGATGAGTGTAGGACTGTCCCTGACGACATGAGCGTGCTTCTGATACCACAGTGTAATGATGGGCCGATGTGTGTACACTGTTTAGGATGGAAAGAGCAGTCAATTGGAAGAACAGTCCATATGGTAGCATATTCTGCTGCGGATACTCACTACATAGAGGATGTTGAGCGCGCACAGGCAGTGTTTGGAGCAGGTGAATCCGGCACAGCGCATCGTGATAATAAATCAACTGGTTCAGACAAATGTACGCAGGACAGACGCTGCTTCTCGCTCCCAGCAGCCCGCAGGAGAGATGCCGCGTCTCGCTCCCAGCAGCCCGCAGGAGAGATGCCGTTTCTCGCTCCCAGCAGCCCGCAGGAGAGATGCCGCTTCTCGCTCCCAGCAGCCCGCAGGAGAGATGCCGCTTCTCGCTCCCAGCAGCCCGCACGAGAGATGCCGCTTCTCGCTCCCAGCAGCCCACAGGAGAGATGCCGCTTCTCGCTCCCAGCAGCCCGCAGGAGAGATGCCGCTTCTCGCTCCCAGCAGCCCGCAGGAGAGATGCCGCTTCTCGCTCCCAGCAGCCCGCAGGAGAGATGCCGCTTCTCGCTCCCAGCAGCCCGCAGGAGAGATGCCGCTTCTCGCTCCCAGCAGCCCGCAGGAGAGATGCTGCTTCCTGCTCCGCAGCGGGTCAAACCTGAAGCTGGGTGCGTCACTACAAACAACGCAGCCAAATGACCGGAAGCGACAGACCAAGCCTTCAAAATAAGTGCATATCACTTGTCGTCATATAATTGCAAGCTAATGTAAACTATTATATTAAGTACCGCTCTCTTGGAAGCAGTGTTCAAGTGTATGTGTCAAGGGCTTTTATTAAGTCTGAGCAGCCAGTTATAATCTCTGTATTAATACTAATAAAGACAGTTATCATCACTTTATTAATACTAATAAAACAATTATGATCTCTCGTCTAATACTAATAAAGACAGTTATGGTCACTGTTAATACTAATAAAGACAGTTATCATCATTGTATTAATACTAATAAAGACACAGTTATCATCACTGTAATAATACTAATAAAGGATACTGGTACATCATCCAAAAGGATGCTGAACACACGGATGACACAATGTGCACCATGAAAAGATTCCTCACCAGCTCATTTGAATGAAACTCATCTTCTAAAGAAAAGATCTGCACAACTCCTGAGTGACTAGCATTTCCTAAGCAAAAATCATAGCATAGAACCAAAGACTGTATGCGTAGAACAGAATGAGAAACCTATTGTTTATTTGTCTTTCGTATCAGTGGAGTCATGTTTTCTAGCTTTTGACTTTCACGAGAGCCAATGAGATATAATTTTGCATATGTAATTGTAAAAGTCAGAAAACGTTGAAACCGCTACTAATCAATGTGTTCATATTAAAGCAGGAGTTTCCCCTCTTAGTTAAGATCAAATATTGCCATTTGACATAACTTCAGATGACACCAAATAAAATGTCTGTTCTAAGTGAGACGTTTCGTAGTTTATGACCCTTTAACCAAATCGCACACCTTCAGACCACTCTGTGATATTTGAATGACTAATGTAGCAGTTTAAACTGTGAAAACATGTAAATGTAGATCATCAATCTTTTAATTTCAACAATGAATCACAAAAAGCTCAAAGCTCCGTACAGCAGCTGGTCTGTGGAGCAGAGATGAGGTCAGCGGTCAGATCTGCTGTCTGCTGCCTTGGTGTCCTCTTTGATCCATCCCTCTGCTTTGAACGCAACATCAAGCACATCACAAAAGAAAATCTTCTTTCATCTTAAAAACATCGCCTGTCTACGCCCCTCCCTCTCCTCTTCAGCCGTCTTCATCCTCACCTCTCAACTAGAACAGCACTGCAGCAGCATCCTGCACGGCACATCCACCACAACCATCAACAAACATCAAGACATCCAGAACTCTGCTGTCCCTCTGCCCACCCAGTCCACCAGAGACCTCATCACCCAGTCCACCAGAGACCTCATCACCCAGTCCACCAGAGACCTCATCACCCAGTCCACCAGAGACCTCATCACCCAGTCCACCAGAAACCTCATCACCCAGTCCACCAGAAACCTCATCACCCAGTCCACCAGAAACCTCATCACCCAGTCCACCAGAGACCTCATCACCCAGTCCACCAGAGACCTCATCACCCAGTCCACCAGAGACCTCATCACCCAGTCCACCAGAAACCTCATCACCTAGTCCACCAGAAACCTCATCACCCAGTCCACCAGAGACCTCATCACCCAGTCCACCAGAGACCTCATCACCCAGTCCACCAGAGACCTCATCACCCAGTCCACCAGAGACCTCATCACCCAGTCCACCAGAAACCTCATCACCCAGTCCACTAGACCACATCACCCTGTCCACTCGACCACATCACCCAGTCCACTAGAGACAGCATCACCCCTCCAAAACCTCCATTGGCTCCTCATCCAGCACGGAATCAAGTTCCAGATTCTCCTCATGACCTACAATGCCTTTCACCACCCTGAACCCCTCCAGACCTCTCTGACCTCTTAACCCTGAACCCCTCCAGACCTCTCTGACCTCTTAATCCAGAACCCCTCCAGACCTTTCTGACCTCTTAACCCTGAACCCCTCCAGACCTCTCTGACCTCTTAACCCTGAACCCTCCAGACCTCTCTGACCTCTTAACCCTGAACCCTCCAGACCTCTCTGACCTCTTAATCCAGAACCCCTCCAGACCTCTCTGACCTCTTAACCCTGAACCCCTCCAGACCTCTCTGACCTCCTGCACCCACAACCCCTGACCCCCACTCTGTTCACGCATCAGACCTAGGGGGGCGGGCCTCCTTCGTTGCTGCCCCTCCCTCTGGAACTCTCTCCATCACTTCAGAGATTCTCCGTCACTCATCACTTTCAAAACTGCGCTGAAAACTCATTTATTGAAATGTGCGTTTAACCTGTGATGTAGTTCAGACCGCTCTGTCTCCTCCTGCTGTCAGCTCTCTGGTTTATATTGTTGTTGCTTTTATTATTATTTATTTATTATTATTATTATTTTATTATTTATTATTATTTTACCATGTGAAGGGCCTTGAGTACCATGTAGAGTACCATGCAAATAACATGTTTTATTGTTATGAGGAGGAGGAGGAGGAACGGTCCAGTATTTAGAACAGGGGTGTCAAACATACGGCCTGCGGGCCGGATCCGGCCCGCCAGGGGGTCCAGTCCGGCCCGCCAGGGTGTTCAATCAAAAAAAAAAAAAAAAAAAAATTTTTTGGATCACGTCATGAAAATAGCGTCACAAACGTGTCACAAAGCGAGGGAATCTGCAGAGGAGAGCAGGCAGATAAACAGAGGGCTGATGTTTGAATTTTTGGTCTTTATGTTTCTAGGTAATTGTTGAAAGACCTTAAAATAAAGTTTATCATCTAAAAACCTTCACCAATGGTTTAAACATAGAGAAACATTGTCGTTAATTATGCGTTATTATTCTGTGATTTTTCTGGTCTGGCCCACTTGAGATCAAAATGGGCAGCATGCGGCCTCTTCGCTCAAATGAGTTTGACACCCCTGATTTAGAAGATCCTTACCGTGAATAAAGTCTGAATGCAGGACAAGACCCTGCTGTTGCTCAACTGTTCAGGGATATTGACACATTCCTTGACACAACCTCTCAAACCTACGGCAGGCTCACAAGCTAAGTGACTGATGTCCTTGCAGGAGCCCATGTGCCCTGCAGGCCTCACTGAGGCAATATAGAGTAACACTAGTTTATATTTAAAAAAGCTTTCCTTCATTTCATCCAGTCCATTTATATGTATTGGTACGTAGCAGCAGTAGCAGCATGAGCTATACCAAAATTATCCCAAGATAAGAGTTCAAGAGTTACTGAGTTGTAAACTCTCCTGCAATCTGTCGGCAAATAAAACAGCACACTGACCGTCTGTATGTATGAACAGTTCCATATTTATTTAAAAGACATTCCTGAAGTACAGCAATAATAAGAAAGGTAAGGAGATGTAACGCTGCTGACAGCACGCCGCTCTGCTCACAGCTCAGACTTCAGGAGCTTCTTCGCCTTTTCCATGTTGGTCTTGACTGAGGAAGAAGCAGGAAGCATTGACATCGAATCAGTGTGTGTTTCATGAGCACAACTCATAAAGGATACATAAAGAAGAATGAAATCAATAAAATTATATAAAATGCTGCGTTAGCTGCACTTACAGAGTTTGAGATCAGCTGGTTCGTAGGCATACATGCGGTTGGAGTAGCGACCCACGATGTCAGCCCTCACTGTCATTGTGGGATCTGTAAGGACATTATTGCTAATGGCTGAGAAGGACTTTTACTGGTATTCAAGGTATCATGTGCAGATAAGATGCCTCTTGTGAAAAATGCATCTCTGAGTCTGTGAAGCTTGTGGAGAGGATGTGTGAACATAAAGCATCGTGTCACAAGATATCTCTTACCGACAAAAATGATCCTGGGGACGTACTGTCCATCAGGAGACAGATGTTTGTCTGTGGTTTCATACTGTAGGTCAGAGAAGGAATAACACGTCACCAACATGTAAACCTCTCATCTTTGGCCCTGGAGCTCGCATTGAGCG